>NW_026022693.1:9500-14398 GCF_019186545.1 Solanum stenotomum | reverse complement strand
TGCTATGATCCATGTTCTCACAAATTTCGTATTTCTAGAAATGTTGTTTTTTTCGAGAATCAGTATTTCTTTCCTACGATTGTAGATTCATCTTGTGTTTCTCCTATTCTTCCTACTTTTGAGGATTTATCATCTTCTTTTAAGAGGTTCAAACTTGGATTTGTGTATGAACGACGTCGACCAACTTTATCTTATCCCGACACTGATCTGCCACCTGAAACTATACCACAACTAGAATCTGAGAATTCTTCAAGATCTGGTCCTCTTGAGCCTACTCGGCGATCTACCAGAGTATCTCGTACTCCCAATTGGTATGGATTTTCCTCTTCTTTATCGAACATATTTGTTCCATCTTGTTACTCACAAGCTTCCAAGCATGAATGTTGACAGAAAGCAATGAAGGAAGAACTTTTGGCTCTTAAAGAAAATGACACATGGGACATTGTTTCATGTCCTTCAAATGTCCGCCCTATTGGATGTAAGTGGGTTTATTCAATCAAACTTCATTCTGATGGAACTCTTGATCGGTACAAAGCTCGATTGGTTGTTCTTGGTAACAGACAAGAGTATGGAGTGGACTACGAGGAGACTTTTGCACCAGTAGCCAAAATGACTACGGTGCGAACTATTATTGCCATTGCTGCTTCACAAAACTGGTCTCTTTATCAAATGGATGTCAAAAATGCTTTTCTCCATGGTGATCTTAAAGAAGATATTTATATGAAACCTCCACCTGGTTTGTTCTCATCGCCTACATCAGATGCATGTAAGTTGAAGCGGTCTTTGTATGGATTAAAACAAGCTCCAAGAGCTTGGTTTGATAAGTTCCGGTCTACTTTGCTACAATTTTCTTTTGAGCAGAGCAAATATGACTCATATTTTTCTTAGGAAAGCATCTACAGGTTGTGTTCTTCTTTTGGTGTATGTAGATGACATTATTATCACAGGAACTGATTCTTCACTAATCACTTGCCTCCAACAGCAGCTTAAAGATTCTTTTCATATGAAAGATCTTGGTACTCTTACTTATTTTTTGGGTTTGGAAGTTCATAATGTTGCTTCAGGTGTGTTTCTAAATCAGCACAAATATACTCAAGATGATTTCTTTGGCTGGTCTTCAAGATTCATCCTCCGTAGATACTCCATTGGAATTGAATGTGAAGTATCGTCGTGAGAAAGGCGATCTTCTTCCTAATCCGACTACATTTCGACAATTAGTTGGGAGTCTAAATTACCTTACTATTACTTGGCCTGATATCTCTTTTGTAGTTCAATAAGTTAGTCAATTTATGCAAGCTCCCCGTCATCTCCACTTGGTGGATGTTCGTCGCATCATTCGGTATCTTCTAGGAACATCTACTCATGGATTGTTCTTTCCAAGTGGTTCTCCTATTCGTCTTAATGCTTTTAGTGATTCTGATTGGGTGGGATGTCCTGATACTCGTCGTTCTGTCTCTGGTTGGTGCATGTTTCTTGGAGAGTCATTGATATCTTGGAAGAGTAAAAAGCAAGACCGTGTGTCAAAATCTTCAACAGAGGCAGCATATCGATCCATGTTTACTGCTTGCTCTGAGGTTGTATGGCTTCGTGGATTACTTGCTGAGATTGGATTTCCTCAATCTCATCCTACTCCTCTCCACGCTGACAATACAAGTGCTATTCAGATTGCTACTAATCCAGTTTTTCATGAGAGGACCAAGCACATCAAAGTGGATTGTCATTATATACGAGAAGTTGTAGATAAAGGAGTCATTACTCTTCCNCATTTTTTCAAGAATTCAACCTCATGTTCACACATGGACAAGGATGTACGGTAAGAAAATCAATCGTTTATGGGTTTAAGTTATATAGGTCCGTGTAAATATTTCTTGTATTGTCTGTGTAGCTTAATCTATGATAGCAGGTAAGTACTAGTTTTATATGTAGTTAAGGATGGAGCTAGAGGGGTGCAAAAGGGTCTGAACTCCCTTTGTTGAAGAATTACATTGTATATATCAGGTCAAAGTTGTTTTTTTGTTATATTACATAGTTGAATCCCCTTGATTTCTATATATTAGTGATAATCCTGACTTTGTAATTGTTTGTAATTATCTTATAAGTGACCTGATTGTGTAATTACGCCATCATCAGTGTATAGAACTTAAACTGATTGTTTAAGTGTTTGGTTTGTTTGGTGACAGGGAGGAATTTCCTCACTTGGCATGGCTCAAAACCATACTTATTTGTCACTGAACCAGAGCTGATCAAAGAAATATTATCCAACAAAGAAGACACTTATCCGAAAATGGATATGGAAGGCTATGCGAAGAAACTACTAGGGGAAGCACTTATAACAAATGAAGGTGAAAAATGGGCAAAAGTAAGAAAACTGGCCAACCACACTTTCCATGCAGAAAGCCTGAAAGTAAGTACTTGGAATTCTACGATATCAGTAATTTCGTCTTTAAAATTTTAAAGTACTGATCTTAGTATGAACGGATGGAATATGCACAGCGTATGGTACCAGAAATGAGTGAAAGTGTACAGAAAATGCTAGAAAGATGGAAAGAACATGAAGGAAAAGAGTTCGATGTGTTCAAGGATTTTGGGCTGTTAACAACTGAAGTAATTTCCAGGACAGCATTTGGAAGTAGCTACATGGAAGGCAAACATATTTTTGAGATGGTGGCAAAATTGACTGCAATTACTGTAAAGAATGTTTACACTGTCAGATTTCCTGGAATCAGGTAGTCTGTATACTATTTAATGGAATTTCGTTAGGACGTTTATGCCTCGTTTTTAATTATTTGTTTTCTCTAATTTTGCAGTTGGCTTATAAGAACAGATGATGAAATTGAAGCAGAGAAACTTGAAAGAGGGATCAAGAACTCCATTCTTGAGCTTGTAAGTAAAAGAGAAAAGGGCAAAGATGGAATGTCTGAAAAGTTTGGGAATGATTACTTAGGACAACTTATGAAGCTTTTGCATGAATCCGACACGAACAAGAGTATCACAATAGATCAAATGATCGACGAGGTCAGGACATTGTATGGTGCTGGTCATCTTACAACGACAAGCTTACTTGGCTGGTCTGTTTTTCTCTTAGCACTTCATCCCGAATGGCAAGAAAAAGCCAGAAAGGAAGTTGTTGCATTCTGTGGCCTTGAAAAACCAACTTCTGATGCAATTGCAAGACTAAGAACAGTAAGCAACACTCTCAGACTTGAATTGTGCTTGCGTTGTTAGAGAGAGTACATTTTTATCTACTTAATTACATCTTAAACATGCTCCTTCACGTGTCGGCCTGCTCCTTCTTCACGAGCCATGCACGTGGAAGTTCTTTTTAACAATGGATGGTGGTGAAATTTGAACACAAGACCTCTGCCTGCTTAGTGAGATCACACTTTTATTTACTTAATTATATCTCCAACAGTTTCTTTTTGTCGTTTCTTGCAGATGAATATGATAATTAATGAATGTATGAGATTGTATCCTCCAGTTATTACAGTGACAAGGAAAGTTGAACGCGAAGTTAGACTAGGGAGCATGACTCTTCCAGCTAACATGACAATTTTCATGCCAATTCTGGCACTGCATCATGATCCTCGAATATGGGGTGAAGACGTTCACGTCTTCAAACCAGAGAGGTTTGCAGAAGGGGTAGCTAAAGCAACTAACAACAATGCAGCAGCATTCTTTCCCTTTGGATCGGGGCCTCGTACTTGTGTTGGTCTGAACTTCACAACCAATGAAGCAAAGATTACTTTATCGATGATTTTGCAGCGTTATAAGTTCACTCTGTCACCTAATTATGTGCATTATCCAACTGATATTTTCCTTTTGACTCCCAAAGATGGAGTTAAAGTTGTCCTTGAATCCATTTAGGTATATCAATGTCTCTAAATGATGTACAATAAATAAAGCTTCTGAATTCACGAGTTCTTATTTTTCTTCTTAATCTCGATCACTTGTACTGAAGATAAAACCTCACCTTTTAAATATACTCAAAAGCACCAAATACTATACAATTGTAGCATTATTGATTTCATATTATAATAGCTAGGACCACACTTGCATAAGCACCTAATATAATATGCCATTATTGAGTTCATATTATTATTATAATAAAAGACAATAGTTATCAAAGCAAGATGATATTAAAACGATGTCTTCCTCACATAGCCATCAGCAACTCATAACATAACTACCTAAAGATGGATACAGGGAAAATTATCTTAGTCTTCTTCTTCACTACCCTTTGCTTCTATCTCCTATGGACACTCGTAAAATTTGTTTACTTAGTATGGTGGATGCCACTTCAAACACAAAATAAAATGAGCTCTCAGGGCATTAAAGGTCCTTCTTATAGCTTTCCTCATGGAAATACCAAAGATATATCCCTAATGAGAAGCCAAACTATGGATAAACCTATGGTGGATATTTCTCATGACATTTTTCCAAGAATTCAACCTCATGTTTACACATGGACAAGGATGTATGGTATGCACATAATCATTTATGTTGTAATTACGTCATCATTAGTGTATAGAACTTAAACTGATTGTTTAATTGTTCGTTGTGTTTGGTTTGTTTGGTGACAGGGAGGAATTTCATCACTTGGCATGGCTCAAAACCATACTTATTTGTGATTGAACCAGAGCTGATCAAAGAAATATTGTCCAACAAAGAAGACACTTATCCGAAAATGGACATGGAAGGCTATGCGAAAAAACTACTAGGGGAATCACTTGTAACAAATGAAGGTGAAAAATGGGGAAAAGTAAGAAAACTTGCCAACCACACTTTCCATGCAGAAAGCCTGAAAGTAAGCCTTAAGAGCTTAACAATATCACTATTTTGTCTTTAAAATGTTAACGTACTGATCTTGGAATGAACGGATGAAATTATGTACAGCGTAT
>NW_026022693.1:0-9445 GCF_019186545.1 Solanum stenotomum | reverse complement strand
ATTGAAGCAGAGAAACTGAAAGAGGGATCAAGAGCTCCATTCTTGAGCTTATAAGGAAAAGAGAAAAGAGCAAAGATGGAATGTTTGAAAATTTTGGGACTGATTACCTGGGGCAACTTCTGAAGCTTTTGCACGAACCAGATACGAACAAGAGTATCACGTTAGATCAAATGATCGACGAGATCAAAGCATTGTATGGTGCTGGTCATCTTACAACGACAAGCTTACTTGGCTGGTCTGTTTTTCTCTTAGCACTTCACCCCGAATGGCAAGAAAAAGCCAGAAAGGAAGTAGTTGCATTCTGTGGCCTTGAAAAAAACAACTTCTGATGCAATTGCAAGACTAAAAGCAGTAAGCAACACCCTCATCGAAAACCTATGTTGCTCAGACTCTTCAAAAAATGTCGATGAGTGCATGTTGGATACTCCAAAAGTACAGCATTTTTGGAGAATCTGACAGAGGTACAGCAATATATATTTGGAGAGTCCGAGCAACATAGTCTAAAAGTTTTAAATTGTCAGAGAGATTATCACACTTTACTTTATTATATCTTCAACGGATTCTTTTGTCGTTTGTTGCAGATGAACATGATACTTAATGAATGTATGAGATTGTATCCTCCAGCTATTACTTTGACAAGGAAGGCTAAAAGAGAAGTTAAACTAGGGAGCATGACTCTTCCAGCTAACATGACAATTTTCATGCCAATTCTGCCACTGCATCATGATCCTCGAATATGGGGTGAAGACGTTCACGTCTTCAAACCAGAGAGGTTTGCAGAAGGGGTAGCTAAAGCAACTAACAACAATGCAGCAGCATTTTTTCCCTTCGGATTGGGACCTCGTACTTGTGTTGGTCAAAATTTCACAACCAACGAAGCAAAGATTGCCTTGTCAATGATTTTTCAGCGTTATAAGTTCACTCTGTCACCTAATTATGTGCATTATCCATCTGATATTTTCCTTTTGACTCCCAAAGATGGAGTTAAAGTTGTCCTTGAATCCATTTAGGTATATCAATGCCTCTAAATGATGTACAGTAAGTAAGAAGTTATGAAAAACAAAGCTTCTGAATTCACGAGTTCTTATTTTTCTTCTTAATTTCAATTACTTATATAGTGTGTACACAGACCTTACCCCTACCTTGTGAAGGTCAAGAGATTGTTTATGATATAGTATATCAAAATCTAAATACGTTTTGCGTGATTGGGATTGTAGTTTTGAGCATTCACATAGATCAAAGTACCTAAAAAGAAACTACGTTTAGTAGAGTGATCAATTAATTTTAAGAAATTATGACTGTTAAAAACCATGCTAAAAAGGTTATTATGTTCTGACACAATGTATATCTTCATTGACATATAGTTAAATTTACTTGCATAAGCACCAAATGATATACAATGATGCCATTATTGATTTCTATTATAAGAGCTAGGACCACACTTGCATAAGCACCCAATATTATACAATTGTAACATTATTGATTCCATATTATCATGGCTTTTATTATAATCCTTGCAACAAAAGACAGATAAAATAAAGACAATGGATATCAATCAAGATGATATTAAAATGATGTCTTCCTCCCATGGCCATTAGTTATTCTAAGAGAAAAAAATGTACACAGAATGAGACTTCTCACTTGCAATCTCTTTTTAATAATAGGAATTATTGTACTGCATTTTGGCATGATATAATCCATTGTAGTCGTTGCTGACACCTAAACTTTCATGGTCCACACCGTCTGACATTCATCGAGGTCTTTGTCAAGAGTAAAAACAAGAATGGTGTTTTGAAATGCTATTATTGAAGCCAATATTCGAGCTACGAGTACATTAGAAAACTATAACCTCTCAAGTCCATTCAATATCTGGATTCAAAAAATCCGTGAAGATCATTCATATGATGATGATGATCATAGTCATTCTCGCGAGTTTTCTTTTCATTTCTTTGTTAGTGATCGTTAAGAAGCTATGTTGGACTCCATTTCATGTACAATTTATGATGAAATCTCAAGGTATACAAGGTCCTCCTTACAAGTTCCTACATGGAAACTTCAAAGAGATAGAGGAAATGAAAAAAGACTCCATAAACGACGCCATGGATCACTTATCACATGACATATTTCCAAGAATTCTACCTCATAAATTTTCTTGGAAGAAACTATATGGTAAATTTAAAAGACTATCACACATTTTTCTTGTTTTACTTAGTTTGTATTTTCTCTGTTTCTCATTTCACTTAACTATAGGGCCAAATTTTCTCTACTGGTATGGACTGCAACCTGAACTAGTAGTGACTGAACCAGAACTTCTCAAAGAAATACTCAGCAATAGAAACAACAATTATCCCAAAATGGATCTTGAAGGCTTTACCAAGAAGCTTTCTGGAGAGGGGGTTTCGTCATCTAAGGCGAAAAATGGGTAAAAATGAGGAAACTTGCCAACCATGTTTTTCATGGAGAAAGCCTAAAAGTAACATTCTTGTGCAGTTTTTTGGTAAAAGGAAGTTCCTCTGCTTCCTCTAGTGCTAATTTTTTTCGATAATGTTTGTGATTGTAGAGTATGATTCCGGTGATGACTATGAGTTGTGAGACTATGCTCGAACGATGGAAGATTTATGAAGATAAAGAAATTGAAGTGTTTGAAGAGTTTAGGCCATTAACATCAGAAATCATTTCCAAGACTGCTTTTGGTAGTAATTACTTAGAAGGAAAGAACATATTTCAAATGCTGATAAAGTTAGCATTTCTAGTTTCCAAAAATGCTCACAAAACTAGATTTCCGGGCATCAGGTAAGTCCCTTCCTCCACGAGACGTTCATACATTTGCTCAGTTAAGCCAAACGGGCTCTAAATGTTACATTTTGTGTAGTAATTCGAACTTAAAAATTAAACAAAATACGTAGATATCGAATACCAAATAATTATACCAAAATTAGTTTTTTCGGGAGCGGAGATCGCGGAAATAGGATTTAGGACTGCTTTCAAAATTACGCCTAAGTATCCTTACATTATTCCTTCCCGGAGCTTTCATCGTCTTCCCATTTCCGCCGCCGCCGCCGCTGCAGCACCGGCAGAGGAACAAAATCAGCAGAAACCCGATTGGAATGGTGTAATATATTGGAGCTATACGGATCGAATTTATCGAAGTAGATATCAGTGCAGGAGCTTTTACCAGTAACCAGTCCGATGAGGTTCGTACAAACGGCGTCGTTTTCACGACAATCTCCTTCGCATTTTCCAGTATCCTTACATTATTCCTTCCCGGAGCTTTCATCGTCTTCCCATTTCCGCCGTCGCCGCCGCTGCAGCACCGGCGGAGGAACAAAATCAGCAGAAATCCGATTGGAATGGTGTAATATATTGGAGCTATACGGATCGAATTTATCGAAGTAGATATCCGTGCAGGAGCTTTTTCCAGTAACCAGTCCGATGAGGTTCGTACAAACGGCGTTGTTTTCACGACAATCTCCTTCGCATTTTCCAGTAACCAGTCCGATGAGGTTCGTACAACTGGCGTCGTTTTCACGACAATCTCCTTCGCATTTTCCAGTAACCAGTCCGATGAGGTTCGTACAAACGGCATCGTTTTCACGACAATCTGCTTCAGATTTTCCAGTAACCAGTCGGATGAAGTTCGCCCGACCGGCATCGTTTTCACGACAATCTGCTTCAGATTTTCCAGTAACCCATCAAATAGGATCCGCGCATATTCCGATACAAACGGCGTTGTTCTTTTGACGATCTCCTTTGCGTTTTCCACCATATTCATCTCCTTCAATTTCTCAAGTGCAGCTTTTGCTACGCTCTCTATGTTACCCATTGATAATTTCTCAAAAAAAAATAAAATCTCTGCTCCGATTATTGTCTCTCTCACTCTGTGTATGTGACCGGCTTTTATAAAAGGGGAATGACGCTAAAATTTACTTATTTCTTACTCCGTTCACATTTAATTATCATAGTTTCAAATAATAATACTTAACTTTGATTAACATTTTACATATTGATATGCAAAAAATTGAAATGTATAATGTAGTTTTAAATATTTAAACTATCGAATTAATGTAATTTAATTTAACTTTAAAAATTAGTTAAATTAACTTTCAAAAAATATAGCATGACAATTAAAAGTGGACAGAGAGAATAACTATAATTAGTGGCAGAGTTATAATTTTCACAATTCGAAATTTGAAAAAGTAAATACATAAAAAATAAAAATAAAAATCGTATAAAGAGTGCAGGGCCCATGGTTTTGGTAGAGGCAAGAGATTCCACTAAGGTTCCCTTTTTTCCAAAGTTAAAATTAAAAGTGTACTATAAATCTAAATGGAGAAAATGGTCAAATGATCCCCTAATCTATAATTGAATTTTTAACTACACACTTATATTTTACGAAGGTTCTATTACTCTCTTAAATTATTTTAAAGCGGAATATAAACCACCCTAAAACTATACAACTTCTTTCCATGTAGTGTGCACCACGCGTTGCTAGTTGTCAAATATCACGCATATAATAAAATAAAAAAAAGTAATTATATTTCTTCTTCTTCTTCATTTTCTCCTCTCTTCACTTTTCCTAAGACATGCTTCAATTTCTTTACATGTAACTCTCCAAAACCTTTATCTCTCTCCACCCCATTCCTCTCTAATCACTCCCCACCCCCACTCCATCCTTCTATAACCCACAAATTAAATATCAATATTCATCAGCAACACCACAACAACTACTTTATTAACTATTTAAACCCCCATTTTCACCTCTCCCACTCAAATTCCACAATTGTAATACCAATCTTAAGCTTGAAGTTCTCGCTACTCGTCTTATGATTGAGGATGAATACACCCTTTTATTTATTTTTAAATAGTGGAGGATTTAGGCTTTCTACACTAAAAGAAATCATTGAATTATCGGGATTGAGTAGAATCAATTGATTGTTGCTGCTCAACTTCGTGAATTTCTTATTGTGTGTAGTTTAGATTCTTCATCAGACATTAATGAAGACAAAAAATAAGATTTGAAGCTTGATAAATTTTGTCTGAGCAAGAAAATTAATGACTTTAATTTATTTTTTTACTACATAAATAATAGTTTTAATGATTATTTGGTGATTTTGATGATTAATGGTTGTGAGTAATTGTGAGACAAATTATGAAAATGGATTAGAATATGGGTGAGGAGATGGGGCTGCCATAGTGGTTCAACAATGGTGGTGGAGATGTATAGGTAGGGAGGGTGTTGAGTGATGAGAGAGAGAAGAGGAAAAATGATAAAGGAAAAAGAAATGAAAAAAGTAAAGAAAATAAAATTAAAGGCAAAAGTTAGAAAATGTATTTAACAAAAAGTTAAAATATTTTTAAAATATTTTTTTTGATCAGTTCTTTATCTCTTATATGCCTTTAAGAGAGTGAACACACTTTCTGCGCCATGTCAACACTTAAGGGTGTATTTATTCCGCTTTAAAATAGTTCAAGGGGGTAATAAAACATCCGTAAAATATAAGTGAGTAGTTAAGAATCTGACTATAGGTTAGGGTCTAAATGCATATGATATACTACAACTATTTTTCTGTTTTAATTAAATTGTGTTACTTTTTGAAAAGAAAAAATATTTGAAAAATAATGTTATTGGTTACATTGAGTAGTAAATCCTTAATTTCAATATGTTACCATGTGTATTTAAAACTATAAAAGAATAATTGTGTCCAGTAAGGTTGGACTTTGGGGGTTATAGATAGAGTTTTAGCAAAAAGTTTACTTTAAAAAATCTTTTATTGAATATTATCATAATAATTTCAAAAATTATATAAAATTTGAATGCACTAAACCTATTCAGCATAAATAAATAATTGTTATGAAATTATAATAAGTTGAGATATGAACAATTCAAATACAAATCAAATAAAACAAAAACAAAAAAAAAAACTTTTGTTGACTGACCTAGTTGAGTTTTAATATTCAAAATTAGTTTAGTCTTTATAAACTATTCTTTCTGAAATATCTGGAGTCCATTTTTTCACATAAAATATGGAACAACCTTAACATATTGGTTTAGAGAAATATTAATTTTCTAACTTTTCATATTCTATTCTTTCATAAGAAAGACTTTTATGGTCAAGATGAAAGCTTTTAGAAACACAATTTATTTAGCTAAAGTTGGTGGATGGAGGAATGCAATTCATCGAATCCCATTTTTCTCCAATGGATTAGTTGTGCAAAGATAATGACAAAAGATACATATGTATTATTTTCTCGGTCTCATTTTATATGGTATCGTTTAATTTTGCATGGTGTTTGAAAAAAGAAGGAAAACTTTTAAAATTTGTGATCCAAAATAATTCTTAGATATTTGTGTAGTTGTAAATTATTTCATTAAGGGTAAAGAGGAATTTCAAAGTTAAATTGTTTCTAATAATTATAGTTAGTAAGATGACATTCTTTTTTAGACAGATTAAAAAGCAAAGGGTCTCACATGAAATGGGACGGAGAGAGTAATATATTTTTACAAGTTTTTTTATTTGAATAATCATGTATTTTACATATTTGAATTATCACTATTTTTTTAATCAAAATACACGTCGAAATTAATGAGTCAAATATCATGAAGACAAAATTTTGCAGACATATTAAGTTGTCACGTATCTTTTAACAATCATATTCAAACACTTGATCAAAGCTTCAAAGGAACGCAACGGCATAGTAACTTAGGTATGAAACTTGCAAAAAAAAAAATTAATTCTTCAACGTGCTTGTGATTATTCACTATTTTACTAACTTCTCAAATGCTTTACATATATATTAATATAGTTGTCAACATGTCATATTGGTTTTGTAGTTTTTTATCCTTAGATTTTTGTTTAGTTGATTTGATGCTCTTCTCATGGTTAATTATCAGACCAAACATAGGCAAATAATCTCTAATTTATGAATGACTACTGGAAAGTGGCAATGAGAATATAACAAAAATGGTTTTTAAAGCTATAATGTACTTGTACTTTTTTTAGTTTAGATGTAAATGATAAATACAACAGGAAACAAATAATCATGCATATTTATTCGAGTAACATAGTTATTCCTTTTTACCACTCACGTTAATTTTGTTGATCATGTTGGACAAAATGAATATTCTGCTTGACGACACACGTCAAAATTCGAAGAGCTATCCACTTCACAGCTCAAGCTCAGCTAATGATTCTGAACAAATTCAGCAAGCAAGAGAGCGCGAAAACTATTATATCCAACATTACTAAGGATATAAGTATTAAGCAAAAAAAAACATCACTAGCTAGTAGAGAAAGAATAAACTGAGCATTAGAATAGGTGAGTATGCATTTTCAAGTATCGACAAGAAGTTGAAATATCTAATGGATGTTGATAGGTTTGTGTGTGGAGGCTGGGTGCGGGTGCCTAAATTATTTTGAAAGTCTAGAATTCAGCGGTGAATTCAGAACATGACAAAGCCCTAACGGAAAGAATTGCTTATATATACATTGTCAATGCAAGATAAAGAACAAAATCTTACCAGAAGATGGGAACCTTTTGAAGATGAGATTTTCAAGTAACAACCAAAATATAATGTCATCTCTTTCTCTTTTGTCTCTTTCCCTTTCCCTTTCCCAATTGCCCTGATTCAAATGCATGCTCCTGTTCTTGACGAAAAGCAAGATATTTTCCATACTTTTCAATCTTTTCTGCGGCAAGTAGGGCCTTTTCCCTTTCCTTCGCCTTGGATAAGAACTCATTATCCTTGCGCAATTCAAGTGCATCACCTTTAGCTTACTCTTTTATACGTTTCCTCAACTTTTTGTTTTGAACATAATGTCTATCTTTAACATAGATGTAGTTATAATATTAGTCTTGTAGTTTTTTTAACCAATTTGATGCTCATTCTTAACACTAGAGAACTTATGTTATCTTCCCTTCATAAATTCTAAGAATATATCTTATAATTGATTATAATTTAATACTTAAATTAATTTTTCAGTTTCAATTGACCGTATAACATTTCTTGTAATATTTGTAAGACGAGAATAAACATATATAAGTTATTGTATGTTACATAAAAACACAAATGTTTAAATCTCTCTTATTGATTATAGTTTTAAAATTTTTTTCAATAGAATTAATTGTTATATAAACTATTAAAATTATTCTAAAAGTGTTTAAAAATAAAATTAAGACTTTACATCATTGATTATGACAATCACAAAATTATTATTTTTACTTATATAATATTTTGTAATACTTTTAATTACAAAAATCAATATTATAGTGATTGTTACCTTTAGAAGAAAGACATTCAAAATTAAAGACAATATTTTTTTAAATTTAATTATTTGATAATCTAATTAGTTTGAGTTTGGATTGCTTAATAAAACATCTCAAAGAATTGAAGATAATCTTACAAAGCCAATATTAAAACATGGTTGATTCAAATTGAAGTGAATTAGATGAATTAAGAAACTATTAAAAGGGTCATATTTGCCCTTATACTCTTAGAAAATGGTTATATTCATACTTTTTTGATATATTTACCCTTACCATCCAACTTTGGCACATATTAGCCTCCGATGTTAACTCTCATGTACCCAGTACCCACCCTTATTATCTTATATTTTTATCCCAATTAAAATTTCTCTCAATATAGATTTTCTATGTGATCCCACTAATCCTTTTCCTAATAATTATCACGTCTATATTACAATTAGGGAAAAAGGACAAATATTTCTCATAACTATCATAAATGGTATGTCAATGCTCTCTATTATACTTTAAGATTGTATATACATTTACCGTCAATCTTTTGGGTCATGTATACCCTTAAAACTAGCAGATTGCACGTAGTATCATCTAAATAATATACCCAACTTTATGTAATTTAGTAGTACGATTTTGGGTTATTGAGCGTTTTGTACATCAAACTTCTTTTTGGATTGAATAAAGCCGGCGTATCCTTCCCAAAGTTTTTTTTTTGGTAAACAATAAATTGATTGTTGTTGTGTATCAAGACCACATAAGATAGTAAGGGTAAAGACATGAGAGTTAACATCCCAAAAGGCAAATATATGCCCAAAATTGGATTATAAGAACAAATATATCAAAAAAGTATGACAAAAAGTAAATATAATTCTTTTCTAAGAGTAAAATGACAAATATAACCCTTTTCCCATTAAGAAATATAAAATAACGGTAAATTTAATTGTCTAGCATTTTTTAGTTACAATTACAACAATAATAAAAATTTAAAAATATGTGCATAATATTTAGTAAGAGATTAGCACCAATCTATTAAGAAAACTTTAATTAATAGCAGCCAAAAGCTAATTTCATCTTCTTCTCTTCTGTCCCTTTCCCTTTCCCAATTGTCCTGATTTAAATGCGTGCTCTTGTTCTTGAAGAAAGGCCAGATCTTTCCCATATTTCTCAGCCTTTTCTGCGGCAAGTAGAG
>NW_026022692.1:0-653 GCF_019186545.1 Solanum stenotomum | reverse complement strand
GTTTCATAAGGTTTGGGGTTTAGGGTTGGCCTATGGTTTAGAGTTAAGGATTTAGAGTTTCTTAGTTATAAGATTTAGTGTTGAGGACTTCTTAGGGTTTGGTTTTTTTAATGGTTTAGGGTTTTTGTTTATGATTTTCTAGGGTTTATTAGGTTTAGAGGAATTTTTAGGTTCAGGATTTTAAAGGATTTTTAGGATTTTAATGGTTGTTTACGATTAAAGGGTTCTTAGGGATTAGGGTTTTTATAGTATAGGGTTCTTTTTATATCTTATGATTTAGGGTTTCTTTGAATTTATCCCTAAGGTTTAGAGTGAAGCATTTTGGATTTCTTTGGGTATAGAGTCTCTTAGGATTTAGGGTTTTAGGTTTAGGTTTATTATTAAGGGTTTGTAAGGTTAAAGGTTTAGGGCTTAAACTTTTGTTGAATTTTTTAGGTTTAGAGTCTTTTTAGGTTTAGGGTTTTAAAAGGTTTGTTCAAGATTTTTAATGATTTTTTTACGGTTTAGGGGTTCTTAGAGCTTAGGGTTTAGGACTTATGATTTATAGTTTTTTAGGGGTTTCAGATTTAATAGGTTTAGGCTTTTTAAAGGTTTTTTAAGGTATTGATCTAATATGCTTATTATATGCCAACTCTAGGTTAGCTTGGGGTCAC
>NW_026022691.1:0-591 GCF_019186545.1 Solanum stenotomum | reverse complement strand
GAGCCGGGATGTTGTGGTGAAGGGGGAAAATCATTTCTTGCATTAAAGCCCATAGGTTGATTTCCAAAGGGTGCTTGTACCATATTGTGAGAGTCAATGATGTGGAGTCTAAAGTCCCTCCTATTGAGTCTATTCCGGTTGTTAATGAGTTTCTAGATGTCTTCCCAGAAGACCTTCCCGGTGTCCCTCCCGAAAGGGAGATAGATCTTGGTATAGACCTCCTTCCCGATACTCAACCTATTTCTATCCCCCTTACCGTATGGCCCTGGCGGTGTTGAAAGAGTTGAAAGAGCAATTAAAAGATTTGTTAGAGAAGGGGTTTATTAGACCTAGCATTTTCCCTGGGGTGCTTCGGTTTTGTTTGTGAAGAAGAAAGATGGGTCTCTTAGAATGTGTATTGATTATCGACAACTTAATAGGGTCACCGTCAAGAATAGGTATCCTCTTCCAAGGATTGACGATTTATTTGACCAATTGCATGGGGCTAGTCACTTCTCTCAGATTGATCTTCGGTCAGGGTATCATCAAGTGAAGGTGAGGGAGTGTGATATTCTCAAGACGGTCTTTCATACTAGGTATGGGCACTATGAG
>NW_026022690.1:0-713 GCF_019186545.1 Solanum stenotomum | reverse complement strand
ATTCGATTATTTCTATATTTTTAAGTACGTATAAGATTAAAGTTTCATAGTTTTTTATCATTTCATCATGCATGTATGTAGTCATATTCGTTGTCTATGCAGTTTTTATTTTCAAATTATTCCTTCCTATCATATTCATAATTGATTAAATTCATATTAGATCATTATGAACTAGATTATCTTTATCATGTTTTCCTATCACTACTAGCATCGTACTTTAGCGGATACTTCCTTCTTATCAGCGCCTCAACTTTGTTTAGTCCCCTAAACGGCTTTCCTCGCCTTCCGGTTTCAACATTAGGATGGCATAGTATAGAAGTTTTCTCCCTGTTTCCAGTGTGCTAATAAACTAGAAATCATGATTCAAATAATTCTAATACATAATAACTAACATAAATTTATTCAATCATATATATGATATTCAGGAATATGTGAAATTAGTTCTGCATATTTTTTGAACAATATACCTTTGCCTCTTGCTCAGCCATGCTATCTGAAATATCTGACTGGATTTCAGATTTTTCCATTAGTATTTTAGCTATCTATCTTGAGAGAGTATTTTTGAAAAGAGGATGTTTATTTACTTAGGCGTTCAAGCCCGCCCTTACATTTACATCTGCCTCCCCTTATATAGAAAGGAAGCTCTTTACTTTATATTACAATCAATCCTCCCACTACGTATGTACTACTTTATGACTACTTGACAAACATAT
>NW_026022689.1:0-275 GCF_019186545.1 Solanum stenotomum | reverse complement strand
AGCCTGAATTAAACTTTCGAATCAAGAATCTCTGAAACTTCCTGCCTTACAGATTCTGAATTTGATGAACTCTGGCCTCTACGAATTGAAGCTTTCTCATCAAGCAGGGAAGAAATAACAATTGAATACAACTAGGGATGAAAGTCCATAGGGCAGTCAAGTAACACACGGAACTCACATATATTAACTATGTGGCATGGTGGGAAGTAGTAGTTTGTGCCCTCACTTAAACATGCCTACAAATGTCGGAATCAGTGAACATCATGTTAGTATGT
>NW_026022688.1:0-1596 GCF_019186545.1 Solanum stenotomum | reverse complement strand
TGGTGGTTCTCTTGATGGTCTGAATATGTAATGACCATTTGGCAATTTAAATATGAATGGCCTTCTCGGCGGTTTGAATATGAAATGGCCCTCTTGGCGGTTTGAATATGACGGCCCTCTCGGCAATTTAAATATGAATGGCCTTCTTGGCAATTTAATATGCAATGGCCCTCTCGGTATTTTGAATATGAATGGCCCTCTTGGTGGTTTGAACATGATGGCCCTCTCGGCGGTTTGAATATGCAATGACCCTCTTGGCNATATGAATGGCCCTTTTGGCAGTTTGAATATGAAATGGCCCTCTTGGCAATTTGAATATGAATGGCCTTCTCGGCAATTTGAATATGAAATGGCCCTCTTGGCAATTTGAATATGAAGGGCCTTTTCGGCAATTTGAATATGCAATGGCCCTCTTGGCAATTTGAATATTAATGGCCTTCTCGGCAATTTGAATATGAATGGCCTTCTCGGCAATTTGAATATGAATAGCCCTCTTGGCGGTTTGAATATGTAATGACTATGAATGTCGTCTTTCATCAATATTTGATATGATGATAGGTACTTTTTATTATAACATCATTTTCATCGGTATCTCGCAACCTTAAGTGGTAGATACTCTTCTTTAATCTGTCAAATACCTCTTTGATCAAATGAAGATGTTACATTCACTAATAAATATTCGTTGGATATGTTCTCCTGAACTAGTTGGTTGATAAATATAACTCCTTTCATGATCTTATTATACCCTGCATCCACAGAAACATGTTAGTTTTGGAATACTGATCTGTGTTGAAGTCACCTTGCTCATGGTCTCGTTATTACTGGAACTTTGTTTGGTAGATCCAATGAATCACAGTAGATAAAGACAAGATCATATTTAGATTAAAACATTTGCTAGGTATGAAGTTTTGGAAAAATAGTTTTAAAGAAGATATCTGCCGATTAACTGTCACGACATGCACGACATGAACAAAACCCTTTGTCTCAGATTTTGATATGATAGGTAGCTTGCATGCTACTTAAAACCCTTTAAGAACACATCAATTTGAGGCAATTGAAGTTGACTTCGAAGGTCCGAGTATCCTTGATGGAATTTTTGAGGTCCTTCTCAAAAATTCTGTCCCAATTAGATGTTTCAAAAACAAATCTGATGATGATCACGGGAGTCTTGAATTTGACATCTTCTCAAAATTATTTCCAGTTGCACATTTCGATATGATCTTTGACTCTTATTTGTAGAAAATGACTATTCTTGTAGAATTTTTAAGGTCCTCTCAAAAATTCAGTCCCAGTTTCCATTACGAGGGGAAATGGGAATCTTATTGGGAATATGACCGAACCCTTGTGGCGCCTACGTATCCCGTTGAGGCAGGAATCAGGTCAAGCGTAGTTCCCATCTCAAGAAGTGACAAAAATTGAAAATTGATAAGAAAATGACCGAGGCCGACATAGGCCGCCTACATATCTCATTCTTGAGAATTCAGGTCAAACGTAGTTCAGGTACAAGGGGAATGTTTCAAAACATAAATGCAACAATGATTACAAACAAACTGCAATTACAAGGAAATTAAAGGAAAAAAAAGTATCATCCTTCAA
>NW_026022687.1:0-228 GCF_019186545.1 Solanum stenotomum | reverse complement strand
ACGCGCTTAACATAGGTGAAATCACGGATTCAGCCACGTAGGCCGAAAAGTGGTAAACAATTAACTAAAAAATAAGTTCATGGGGGTAATAGGACCTTAGTAAAGGTTAGGTGTGTCTCAGGGATTTTGGGCATAGGCTGGGGGGTACTTATGCATTTTCCCATTGAGGGAGAGTATCTAAATTGAAGGAACATTTTCACGTGCTCTCCAAAAAGAAGATAGCAAAAG
>NW_026022686.1:0-7496 GCF_019186545.1 Solanum stenotomum | reverse complement strand
CCCCCCCCCCTTTTCTTGACCCTTCTCCACCTACATGATGAACACAGCTTCTTGATTTTCTTATCAGCAAAAAGGATACTTGATGTTTACAAGGTGAAAATGATACCTATCACTGCCCTCACAAGTTCATATGCTTCTATGAATACGATGCTCTTCTCCACTTGTGAATGATAGGTACCACATTTTTGCTTCTTTTATCAGCAAAAAGGACACTTACATTTTTGTAAGGCAAAAATGTACAAAAATGACACTTATCACTGCCCCTACCTCACATCATCGAAAAATTTGTCCAAATTGAGAGGTCCACATGTATTTACAGGTACCAAGCGCCTATCCGTTCTAAAAAGGTTGGAATGAAAAACACATTTCGAAAGCCTAGGAAACCGCTTTCGTTACTTCACTTCTGCGCTTCCGTTCCCCACCCCTTATTAGTATAGTTACGAAAAGTATAGTTCCCCATCAGCTATTCGGTATATTGATAGTTCCAGGGAAAAGCGGATAAGACGCGGTATCGGGACTAGTGATGTACGAATTACAAAAGCGCTGTTTTCATCCCACTAGAAATATGACAATACAATAAGGACAACGGGAAAGGGAAAAGAAAGGAAAGCACTGACCTATATTCGCAGCTTTAGGGGTACAGTTCTAAAAAGCCTATTTACCCCATAGAGATATTGAATAGAAAGGGGTTTTGTGTTTCCCACCATAATTTTGAAAATGAACGTTTAAATGCCCTTCAAAAGTAAGTAAATAGATCCGAAACATATAAAATGCGGTTAATCCCGCCGTGGCCCAAGCTATTATTGCGAAAATTGGCGAATACAACCAACTATCATTAAGAATTTCATCTTTGGACCAAAAACAAGCAAGAGGTGGAATACCACAAAGAGAAAGTGTACCTAATAAAAATGTGATTTTGGTAATTGGTACATGTTTTCTTAAACCTCCCATAAGACCCATATTCTGGCTTTTAGCTGGAGAATATCCAACAATAGTTTCCATTGAATGAATAATAGATCCGGATCCCAAAGTTGAACATGCTTCTAAAGATTCAATAAGATTCACGGGTTTCAAAAATACCAAGTATACTAAGAAAATTACCTCATTGAAGATTCAGTTTAATTAATTACTAATGCACCAAACAGAAAATGATGAATTTGAGCAAGATGACAGAATTGGAGATACAGTGCAATAACATACTTTGCAGTCGAAAGGCAGCACTCTGCTAGGGGGTAGGAACTTAAGCCATAGGTCTCTAGCTTCATTATCCGCTGGAAGGCCAGATTTTTCATCACCCCCAAAATAAGTGGCATAAATCCGTTCACTTGGCAGTCTATATACCTGGACGAAAATCAACAAACAAGGGGAAACACTTGTACAAGTCAGCATCCTACCATTTCTTGATCAAACAGCATATATGCAAGGAGCGCAACTGACTATGTACAAGAACATTACTAACTATTAATGAGGATAAAACTTGCCTGGGTAAGGAGTTCCCAGGCCCATCCAATTGCCTCCTTCTTGAAATAATCCCCAAATGACCAATTACCAAGCATCTCAAAGAATGTGTGATGGTAAGTATCCTTACCAACATCATCAAGATCATTATGCTTTCCACCAGCACGAATACACTTCTGTGTATCGCAGGCACGCTTAAGTTTACTCAACGGACTATTAGGGTCAACAATACCCAAGAAAATAGGCTTAAACTGATTCATTCCTGCACAAAAAAACAAACTTTATCCATTCAACCCCCAAAAAAAACAACAAAAACGACATTTCAAGTACTGTACAATAGTGAACGAAAAACGAACCAGCATTAGCGAATAGAAGAGTAGGGTCATTATGAGGAACTACAGGACTGGATTGAACCTCTTTATGATCTTTCCCTTGGAAGAAGCTGATAAAAGTCTCCCGGACCTTATTGGCCGGCCAATCCAATACTTCCGGCTGAGAACCCATCGGCGTTGAAACAGAATAGCAACGTGTGAAATTAAACAGCCTTCTACTCACCGCCGGCGACGGAGGAAGCAGCGAGGCGGCGGAAGAAGGGAGTGTGGCAGCTCTGTAGTAGGGTAAAGCTAAGGCAATACAACGCCAAGTCGAGCCGTCAATTGAAACCCTCATCCATCCTTTCAAATATAAAATGATAAAATGCTTATATTCAGACGTGGTGTTGACAGAGATGTAATATTAAATACTCCATTAATAAAAAAATGACTGTTACAAATTAACAACATTAATGCTTCCATTCAAACATTATAATTATGACAATAAAACATGTATTACGACATGAAAATCAACTTTTATAACAGTTCACTGGAAAAAATATTTTTGAAGAAAAGCTTTTTTCATTGAAACTGAAAAATAAAAATGTTTTCTTCACCTTACTTATAGCTCTTTTTTTAACTTCAACTTATTGATAACTTTTGTAATTAAAATTTTTATTATAGTATTTTTCTACTTTACTAATATTATTGTTAAATTTTTTAAAAAAATAATCTAAGCCGCTCAAAAATAAAAATGGCTTTCTGTATCAAACCTACAATTTTATATTCATCGTGAATAAATTTGAAGAAGTGAGTTATTATACTATTGAATATAATCTTTTCTTTTTATAAATATAAAGGAAGGTATTATTAATTTGTATATTTTTTTAATTTTTTTTGTTTGAAAACGGATTTGAATTGTTTTGTCTATGAGAATTTCTACTAATTCTTTTTTATTCATCAAAGTTTATTTTATTCTCTATTGAGACTATTCTCTTCAGATTACAATGAATTTATAACTTTTTAAAAATCCTTCTCTCGTCTTAATATTTTATAGGATGTTTTATAATCTAACGTAGTATTAATTTAGGTTTACCTGGCTAATAGGAATGCTTTGAGTGGCAGCCCACTAGTCATGACCTAATTGCTGATTTAGTTAAATATATTCCAAGAGATTTTTGTAATATTCTTAGTTTAAAAAAAAAAAGATTTTGTGATATTCTTCAAGAAAGCAGGCACCCGATTCTAACAAAATTTGCCTCATCCTTGTTGCACCAAAGACTAAGCAAATGGATACCCTGATTTGTTTAATTGGTGATATATAAAGATAATAAATCTTGGAATATATCACAAAATTGTTTTATTTTGTGTTTGATAATGAGTATTATTTGATCTCAAATTATTTTATTCAACTATTTTAGTGTAAATGATGGAATAAATTATTCCATATGGAAGGCTGGATAAAATAATTTTATGAACCATCCCAAACAGGGGAATATCCCAACCTATCCCATCGCACAACCAAACGACCCCTTAAGTTTAAGGTTAATAATGATATTCTATTTGTTGTAAACCCCAAAATAAAAACTCTTGCATTTCTTTACCTCCAAATAATCCATCATACAAAGCCAGAAGCTAAGGGACCAATTTTGCCACGAAACAAGAAAAACTCACAGTATTTTATGACATACACCAATTAATTCTCAAAACATTAATTAAAAAGAAGATGCCAAATTTAACTAATGAAATTACAGTAGAGTTGCAATAGCAACCAAGGCCCTAAATAATGCATTGTTCACTTGCAATGCATGTAATAAAGTACATAGAATACTATGGCAAGAGTTGCCCATTACTCAACCTCAAAACTGGGTTACTGTTGTTCCAACAACAATAACCATTCCTGCAAAATCCTAAATCTAGAATACATCATGCAAAGACTCACATGATGACTCCTTCAACATTGTTAAGAGCCTTCTTTGCAATCTTGAATTTATCTGCTAGAGACTTTTGGCTATCAATGACATACTTGCGGATAAAGAAGACAATCCCATCACGAAGTGATTCATACTCTGGCAAAAGAGCAATTCGAGTAAAAATGTTCCAGACAAGCTTTTCAGGAAACTCCAAGATGTTCTCAAATAGCATCCGAAAGTGCATGATTCTTTTTGGAGTCAATTGTGAAGAATCACTGAGATCAACAACCTTCAATACAGCAAGTGAAAGGCTAAAAGAAGCAACCATCTCTGCGACAAACTTGGATAGGTGCATTGATCTGATCAGCTGCATCTGATCAAGCTCCTTGAAATGATCCCACAGACAGTACTGCAAGTAACAATGGATTAGCATGGTTATGGTTTTGAGATAAGTATAATACAGTGCTTTTGGAACTAAACATACTTAATAAAATTGCACTACTTTTAGAAGGTTAGCGCATGCAATTTTCTAGGGTGCAAACATCAGTTCATGCAAGTACCATATTTCAAATGATTCTCGAGCATGATAATTCTGACCACCCCAATAAAAAGGGATATGAGAACCAATGGTGTAGAGAAAGAGAACTGTCTGTATATAGTCTCTCAAATTCATCTTCAATTGCTAAAATGAGTATATGATCTCAAATAATATGTGAGTACCATATATCAGATGATTCTCAGAGCATAATGATTTTGGCCATTCTGTTAAAAAGGGAAAACAAGGACCAATGGTGTGTGAGAGAAAAAGAGTAAAAACTGTGTCTGAGCATAGTCTCATCGTATCCGTCCTCCATTTACCAAAATGAGCATATGATTTCAAAATATAATTTTATGTGCCAAGAAAATTCTTGAACCACCAGGATGTCTCAATTTAACCAACTATTAACTTGTGTCACAGGTCAGAAATTGACTTTTGAACTTCAATTGCATCAAATGCAAGCAGGAAACAGAAATCACAAGAAATTGCACTGTTCATATAGTGTAAGAAGCACTTCATTTGTCTTTTCCTCTTCTCCTTTTCCTGACATGTGACAAGATGAGGGGTGTATTTGTATGAGGGAAAATATTTAAAATAAATGGTCTTTTACTTATTTTCTAGTGTTTGTTAAGCAAGCAGAAAATATTGTCCCAAGAATATTTTTATATAATTTAGACAATCACTATGGTGTGGAGGAGGGGCGTGACTGTGGAGGAGACAACTAGTGTGGAATTCCACTTATGGAACTTGTTTTCCCTACTACTAGAAATGAAGTCCTTTTCCTAATTTCCTACAGAAAATGTTTTCTATAATATCTTGACCAACCAAACATGAGAAAATTGAAAAATATTTTCCAGTCATACTAAATACACCCGAGATGTAGTTTTTCCCTTTCTAGAAATCATGGAATGTAATAAATAAACTTTTTGTCCCCCAGCTTTGCCGAGTGCAGAAGACCGTGTAACATAACTTCCCAAGATGCATTTGAGCAGAAGGCATACCTGCAGGGTGAACTTATTGTTTTTATCATGGCTGCATAACTTGGAAGCTAGAGCACAATAGTATTTGTTAAAAGCTTTCTCCTGTAAACAGCATTCTACCAAAACTCTCATGATTTCCCTATCCTGCATGTATAAATATTAAAGAATTTGCAAACCGGAAGCACAACAATGAATAGCAGGGAATTCAACCAACAGCTGCCAACCTGCTTGCCTTGCAAATCCAATCTTAGAAGTTTCTCAAATGCATCAATAAAGTCCTCCCCACTCATTATTACGCAGAAAATTGCCCTTCTTGCATCAGTATTCATCCTCTGAGCAGCAGCAAGCTGGAGCATCTTTTGAGCCTCAGTGACCTCCAAATCAATTGTGCTGGCAACATCTTGAACATCAGTTGTCGAATCAATATTCCCAGACATCCACCACTGGCCTCTCTTGTCAGGATCAATCAGCTTGCTCCACTTTAACCCTCGAATCAATATATCAACTACTCTGAGCTGCAAGTAAGATTACCCGAAGCACAAAACAAGAAGAGATTAACATGCTAAGGATGATAGAAATGATGAGACAATGTAGAGTGAGGATCTAAGGAATTTCAAATTTCATGGAATTTGGCAGCTAACTACCATCATTTATTGTTTTTATCTATCGAAATAACAAAAGCATAGTAGTGAAACTTATGTACTATAACATCTTTGGCCCTCCATGTTTATCTTCCGCAGAACTACCGAATCTTGCAAAAATAGTGTTCTGCAATTGTATTACTTGATCAACAAATGTATATGTATTAGTTCCGCTAGTGTGAAATCCAGCAAATTTTCACTAGATTTAAAACGCTATCTCCAACACAACGCACCAAACTTTGCATCTAAGTGCAATAAAGATTGGACGTAATATGTGGATTATATTTCTTGATTGAATATCTTGTTAAGAATCAAGAGTAAACATCAGTCCAGGAGCATTTAAACAATTTCCCAAAAATCCCACATACGGATTTAATTAACCTATCGGATACAGTAGGTAAAACATGAGATCTTTTAGTACACATAAGCAAGAACTAAATTTGTTGTTCTGAAAATAAAGACACGAGAAGAGGGGGGAGGGGGGATCAGTTGAACCATCTAGATACTGGCTCAGAAAGAAGAGCTTTCTATTAACTATACCTTAGAAGAGTGATCGTCCCTAACAAATGAAGGGATAAAACATACCTTTTTTCTCAATAAATAAAAGACACCCATCATTCAAAGGAATCAACTTCTGTCTCGAATGAAGCAATAAAGGATTTGGTTAACCATACATAACAAGTGATAATTTGGCAATTGGAGAGTGAAAGCAAGTTAGAGAATTGAGAATTTGTAGGAGAAAACTAGAAAGCCCCTAAGCCTAATCCCATCCGAGGGGCCAACCATTCTCCAATATCTCATATAAGCACTGATAAGAGACAATTACACCCATAACAATAAGAAGAGGAGTAGAACATTCAATGCTTGCTTAATTCACACAACTTTCCATAGCAATCTCAAGGTATAGTTTATGGTTATTTCATTTTTTTAATCTTCATATTCTAACTCGGTTGCAATTGAAGGAGAGTGTTGTGTGACTGGTCAAAACCTATCTTTATTATTTCCTGAGGAAGACTACCGTGTCTATTTTATAGGATAGATGAAAACAACCTTACAAAGGGCACCCCAAATCAAATGATTATATTGTGCCAATAGATAATTATTTGACCAAAACAGCTGAATCCAACAAGCACCTGTTGTAGCCATTTCTTTATTCGGGTAAGCTGCAAGGTGTCCTCCTTCATCCTTTTTTTATTGTTTTTGATATCACATATCATCTCAAGCATGAATTCCATCTGTCACAAAACCAGTACGTGAAAATATAGATTAATGTGGTTCCAGAAATTATGTGGTTAGCAGAGACAGAATAAGAAGCAATCTGCATAAGAAAGCATTAACATACCCTTTTCCCCATACTGTTTGATTGTCCTTCCCCAGATGAGGATTTCAATTCATTCACCCTATTCTGAACGCTAACTATAAAGTTCTTCATGCCAACGGGATCATCACCTCTCAATTTCATCCCACAAGCTGTTCAGTAAAAGCACATACGAATAATCCTTCAATATTCAGACTAGTCAGAATTGGAAAAGAATCTTGGTGCAATCTGGTTATTGTAAATGATGTAGATGGAATGTTAGACACAATAGAGGGATTGCACAACCTGTAATTATGCCTATTGCGCTGGCTTAGTGTCACATTTGAAGCATACAAAA
>NW_026022685.1:0-464 GCF_019186545.1 Solanum stenotomum | reverse complement strand
ATTGAAATTATATGTTATTGAATAACATGTTTAGTTTATTTGATTTTTTTTCAATAACATTTTTAGCTAATAAATAATGCTTAAGTTTTCAAATTTCAAAATTCAAATTTCAATTTCAAACTTCAAATTTCAATTTCAAACTTCAAATTTCAAACTTCAAATTTCAAATTTCAAATTTCAAATTCAACTTTCAAATTTCAAATTCAACTTTCAAATTTCAAACTTCAATTTTCAATTTTCAATTTTGAAATTACAAATTTGAGAAGTTCAAATTTGTCTTTTTAATATTTTAAAGTAATTTAAACTTGAAATTTTGATTTTTAAATGAAGAAAAGGCCCCAAAAAAGAAGGACGTTATGTGCAATACTTTGAATTTTCCTTCTTCTTTTTTTTTTTTAATAATCTAGGTGTTAGTTGATGTATTAAAGTTCCATTTTTTTTAACATTTGTTCCTTATTATAAAA
>NW_026022684.1:0-263 GCF_019186545.1 Solanum stenotomum | reverse complement strand
ACAAATAAAAGTGGACAGAGGGAGTAGTAACTAATACTCCCTATGTCCCTAAATACTTGTCCACTTTTCCTTTTTTAGTTGTCTCTAATTAGTTGTCTATTTTGACAAATCAAGAAAGAACAATTTTTTTTTACCTATTATATCCTCACTTAATTACTTTGGAAAATGTAAGACTTCTTGAAAACCAAGTTTTTAATTCATCTACTTCATAATAAATATGGGTAAAATGGTAAACTCACTATGGGTGTGTTTGGTATGAAGGA
>NW_026022683.1:2430-5583 GCF_019186545.1 Solanum stenotomum | reverse complement strand
TAGATTAAAATATCATCAATGAAGACCATAGCAAAGGAATCAAGGTAGGGTTTAAAGATCCTATTCATTAGGTCCATGAAGATAGCCGGTGCATTGGTCAACCCAAAGGACATGACCACAAATTCATAATGGCCACACCTAGTTCGAAAGGCTGTCTTGGGAATGTCACACTCCCTCACCTTCACTTGATGATACCCGGACCGAAGATCAATCTTAGAGAAGTGGCTAGCCCCTTGCAATTGGTCGAACAAGTTATCAATCCTAGGAAGAGGATATTTATTCTTGACGGTGACCCTATTGAGTTGCCGGTAATCAATACACATCCTAAGGGACCCATCTTTCTTCTTCACAAACAACACCGGTGCACCCCATGGTGATTGGCTAGGCCTAATAAAACCCTTCTCCAACAAGTCCCTCAATTGTTCCTTCAACTCTTTTAACTCGGTCGGGGCCATACGGTAAGGGGGAATAGAAATGGGTTGAGTATCGAGGAGGAGGTCTATGCCAAAATCTATTTCCCTTTCGGGAGGAACACCGGGAAGGTCATTAGGAAAGACATCAAGGAATTCATTTACGACCGGAACCGACTCTATAAGAAGGGTTTTGGACTCCACATCTCTAACCCTCACAAGGTGATAGAGACACCCCTTAGAGATCAACTTACGGGCTTTAATGCAAGAGATGAACCTACCCTTGACTGCCACATTTTGGCTTTCCCATTCAAGAATGGGTTCACTAGGGAATTGGAACTTGACCCTACGGGTTCTACAATCAATGGAAGCATAGTATGCATGCAACCAATCCATCCCTAGAACAACATCAAAATCGACCATGTTAAACTCAACAAGATCACAAGGCAATATTTTATGCAAGATGCAAATAGGACAATTTCTATAGACCTTCCTAGCAACAATATATGCACCAATAGGAGTAGACACCTTATATGACTCACGCAACAAGTCGGGCTCAACATGAAACTTTTTGGCAACAAAGGGGGTGACAAAAGAAAGAGAGGCACCCAGATAAATTAATGCATATACATCAAAGTCAAAGATTTTCAACATATCGGTAACGACGTCGGGGACTTCATCGACCCCTTGCCTCCCATGCAAAGCATAAAATCGATTGTGCCTTGGGGAACCATCTTGCCGGCCCCCTCTCCCCAAAGGAACCGCATTGGTACCTTGTGGACGGACCTCCTTACCCTTGTTGCGATTTCGAGGACAATCCATTGCCTTGTGCCCCATTTCCCCACAACTGTAGCAAGCACCGGTATTTCTCAAGCATGGGCCACCATGGCCCTTACCACACTTCGGACATACATCAATAGGACCCATACCACCAACACCTTGGGCCCTTGGAACATCATTGGCAAACCCCTTATGGAGCACATGAGAAGACCCTTGGCCTTGATGAAACCAGCCTCCCCTTCGACATTGGAACTTGCCCTCAAAACGGGCCCTCTTGGCCTCATGACCCCTCCTCTTCCTCAACTTCTCCTCCTCCATTTGTTCGGCATAGACCATCAAGCGGGACAAGTCCATGTCACTAATCAACATTGCGGACCGACATTCTTCACTCACTAGGTTGGACACACCCATCACGGATTTGTTCATTCTAGATCGTGAGTCGGCAACCAAGTGTGGAGCATATCTTGAAAGTTGGTTAAACTTGAGGGCATACTCCCTCACACTCATAGACCCTTGTTTTAAATTCATGAACTCCACCAATTTGGCTTCCCTAAGCTCAAGAGGAAAGAATCGATTAAGGAAAGCTGTTTTGAACTCTTTCCAAGGCACCACATAGTTTGCCCCCTTCTCTTCCATCCATTGCTTGTACCATATTTGGGCCACTCCTTTTAGTTGGTAGGCCGCCAACTCCGCCTTATCTTCTGACCTCATGCCCATGATAGCTAATATCTTGTGGACTTCATCAATGAACTCTTGAGGGTCTTCATCTAACTTAGACCCATAGAATTCTGGGGGATTCATCCGCACGAAGTCTCTCACCCGAGATGCCGGGGTACGAGCCTGAGGAGCTTGGGCCCCGTGGTTGGCTTGATTAGCCATAGCTTGTGCAAATAAAGTAAGGGCATCCCGAAGATCCCCATTGGTCGGTTGCTCCTCGGGTGCGCGGGCTCTTCTTCCTCTTGTATTAGGCACGATCTAGCATAGCAAAGAACAACCGTTAGGGAAGAACTTAATTCAACTCTATAGCACGACTTATAACAAGGAGAAGGGAAACATTTCCTAAAACGTCTCATAGCCTCCTACTCATAGTTGTGGTGCACAACACAACCATGAATCGGACTCTAATCAACGCGGTGTGTTGGACTCCGAGGATCTATCAACCTAGTGCTCTGATACCAAGTTTGTCACAACCCAAGCCTACGGCCTAGACGTGACCGGCGAATGGGGAACCCGAAGGAACCCCAAACAAGCCTCATAGCGTATCATTACACATCCTTGGTCGCGGAAGCAATTAAAATGACCATAAGCGATAAGCATAATCAAGGGGGAAATTGGGACTAAGGGAGCAAGAGGAAAGAAAAAGGAATGATACATAAATACAATAGATGAGTCAAGCTCAAGCATAATACACAACTTGTCCAACACCACCTCCAAACATGGGTACTTAGCGGGGGCCAAGACAAACTACCGGGCTCACCCTCATAGTCAAAACATAACTAAAAAGGAAAAGTCTTATACATAGCAAAAGATCATAAGCAACGTCCCCGGAATGGAGGACTCACCAATAACCTCGATAGAAAATCGTATTAGCCACGCGGAGGAGGATGGTCACGCGGTGCTCCGGTCCCTACATGGTGACATTATGTAGGCATAGAGTATGCATTAGTACGTTTGAATGTACTAAGTATATGGGATGCAATGCAATGCAATAATAGATGGATATCATAGGCAAAATGCATAATCATACCTGATAGATAACATATTGATGAGATAATATGTATAATGATGCTTACATAAAAATCATATTTAGTGGGACGTAGTACATGTGTGGCGAGTGACCATCAATATAGTATTTCCAAGGCCTACCACCCCCTTGGAGAGGCGAAAGAGGTACAAACCCCTCAATGTGGTTACCCGGGCCTACCACCCCCCGAGCTAGGGACCAAGGTACAAACCCCTCGAT
>NW_026022683.1:0-1751 GCF_019186545.1 Solanum stenotomum | reverse complement strand
CTTACTGGAAATTGCAAATCTGCACAGACAGGTTTTACGAAAATGGTCATAACTCCCTCATCCTAACTCAGAATGAGGTGAAACCAAGTGCGTTGGAAATCTAACTCAAAGGGCTTTAATTGAATAGGTGGTGGCCCTTCCAGTTCCTTGTGTGCTAAGAGATATGCCTCTTTAAAGTTGACCCTCCAAATCGCATTTTTTGCGATTTTCGAATTTTGATACGGTTGCTCTAAAATTTGGGTTAGACCCATTTCCCACTCAATTTGACCCCCTGATTAAGAATATGAAGTTGAATTTCTGAAATCATGAACGGATTTTGAGATATATAGAAATTACAATTATAGGTGTTTCCGAAGCACATTTTCGGGTATTTTTGGGGTCGTTTCAATATACAATCTTCCCATATCTTGCCAACTTGCTTCGATATTCCATCATATATGTCATCTTTTCACATGTTCATATGTTCCCTTTTTGGTTATTACTCCAAGTGTGTTAGACAATAATGTTACCTCACAAGATCCCTACTTGCTCTATTGTACATTTTATATGTACTTACTTGGAATATGTATCCGTCCTAAAGTTGAATCTGCCCACGTTCTCCCTTGGTTCCACGTTCATGTATACCTTGTATTTGATATTAGTTAATGAGTATTTGGCTGTCATATAGAGTTCAAATCTCTTGACTGAATGTTAAATGTCTTCACTTGATATGTGCTTCAATGTGAGATGTCAAAATGCTTACTGAGTAATATAAGCTCCTAAGTATTACGTTGGTGTCACATTTTCTTCCCATGTCATTGTTATTATAGTAAGTCCATATTCATATGTCTTCTACTACTGGTCCATAGTTCCAAATCTCAACAATGATTATGACCGCCAAAACAACAATCTCAAAAGAGTTATGATCATCAAAAGAACAATCTCAAAAGAGTTATGAACATCAAAAAAACAATCTCAAAGATTAAAGAATTTAAGTGAAGCAATCTGTATAATTATGGGTGGTAGCCCAGGGGTAAATGCCTAGCATGGGTCGATCCCAATTGGTATAGAAGGGTGGCAACTCAGAGGTGAAAGCCTAGCATGGGCCGATCCCAATAGGTATAGAGGGGTGGCATCTCAGGGGAGAAAGCCTAGCATGGGCCGATCCCAAATGGTATAGAAGGGTGATAGCTCAGGGGTAAAAGCCTAGGATCCGCCGATCCCAATTTGTGGAATTATGAGGATAGCATCCCAGGGGTTAAAATGCCTAGCATGGGTCATCCTCTTCTATCACTGATCAGCTGGTCATTTGTATCATATGCCTTATAAAGATTATAACACACATATAAGTAAAGAAAAGAATGCTTGATACACGATTCCACAAGTATAAGCAAAGGTGGTCTCTAATCCTTATCTATTTGTATTTGGTTTCACTTGAGCTCTCATTTTATATATGGTTATATTATGCCTTACATATTCAGTACATTCTTTCATACTAAAGTCCCTTATCGGGGACGCTGCATTTCATGCTGTAGGTACCGATACTCAACCAGTAGATCTCCCCAATAGAATCACATGATACTCAATTGTTGTTGGTGAGCTCCAGGTTAATTAAGAGCTTTCCCGAGTCTTTACTATGCGTATTTTGATAGTTGTACAATCATGCATTCCGATAGAGGTTTTGTAGGCATTGTAAATATATCATATATATTCATAGTTTTACTTGTCACATGTATTAGTTCAACTAGTTGACATGTGTTGTATATGTAGCT
>NW_026022682.1:0-2115 GCF_019186545.1 Solanum stenotomum | reverse complement strand
TTTATGTGGGGCGGGGTGGGCGGGTTGAAATCAATTTTTTTTACTATGTGGTGCAGGTTGAAGTTCAACCCGCCCTGACCCGCTCCATTGCCATCTCTATCTATAAGCCATCTGTAGATCGATAGACTCATCACAAGTCATTGTTGTTCTGTGCAAGTTAGTTGTTAGTTGTAGTTTTGATGATCTAACAAACCCAGGGACCTTGTAAAGGGACCTGATACGACGAAAATATACACACAACTACCAGGCTAGAAAAAGTACAATTGGTTGGTGCACAGTCTCCAACAGTGGCAGAAACCTCAGCCAATGGCATGGCTTTCGGAGGTTGTGACTATCCTTCATAAAGATTATGTCCAATAGTCATGACCTTAGTTTTTGCAACTTGAAAACTCTGAAGAACTCTTGCAAAGGCTAACAAAAGTGAAGAATCATCCTCAAGAACAACAGGGACCTGATAGAGCTGCAAGCTTAGTTGTCTTAGGATTATTTCTTCTACATGAACATTGTAAATCTGTTCCTAAATCTATAAAGGATTCAGATATTGTGTTTTGGTTGAGAAGTCTAAATCGGTTAAGAGTAATTGATTTAGTGGGCAACATCCTTTTGTTGCTTAGTCAAAGTCTAAGTCATCTAGTGTGGGTGGTTTAGTGGGCAACCTGTGTGTTGCTTAGTTGAATCCTAAGTTGTCTAGTGGTGATAACTTAGTGGGCAGTGTGACATCTGCTTAGGCTCTTCAAGTAATAGAGTTATTACTTGGTTATGAGATTAATAACTTTTTCTCACGTTGATTGTAACTGTTGTTCGCTTTTGCTTAAGGAAGATTAGTGAAAACAGTTGAAAATCCTGTGTGACAGGTCGTTGTTTTACTCCCTTGAGCAAGGAGGTTTCCACGTAAACTGCTTGTGTTGTGTTCTTATTATTATTTACTCTTCGTTATTATTCTTGCTGAGTGAAGGGACCTGGTCCATTGACTGAGAGTGGATGCACGCATTCTATCATTAGTGTTGGTTTGAGCCGACTCATGCTGATATTCTGCTTATACAAAATGCTATAATTCATAATTGTGTGATATTCTGTTTTGAGATTACACTATGTTATGAATCAGCCCCAGCCCAATAGGGATNCTACATATTGTATTACTTCAGGTTGGAATAAACCAATTTGAGACTTCCATTCTGTATATGGTGCTTAGTTTGTTTTAAATTTCTTGATACAAGTCATCTTTCAAGCATTTGAGTATATAATTGATTATTGATATTTCCTTAGATTATGCTACTGAACTTTAGTTTGTGGAAGAATTTTTGAAAGCCACACAGGAGTGTCATCTTGGTTTCTGCTTTTAGGAAACTGTTATAGTATATGCTAACTTAAATTATACTAATTTGGATTTCTATGTTTCTTTCGTGTGTGTACTTCTTACTTTAGTTGTTTTTTATAAATGCATTATTGCGGTAAGCTTATATTCTTATTTGGGCTCAAAATTAATCATCTGTGATTTTATTGAAAGTTTGCTAATTATTAATCAAAATTCAAAAGTTATCGTTTGTTGCTTAAAAAGAATTAATTTGAAACATCAAAATACCCCCTTTATTTGGTGTTTTCTGGACATATTATTAAAGATTTATTTGTAATTATTGCATTTTTTTACTCATTACATACATGTTTCCATAGAATTTTAATCATTCTTATATATTTATTAAAATTCACATGGAACACCCGTGCAAAACATGTACCCAAAAACTATACAATCAATTTATTTATTTATTAACCATTGAAATTCACACAACAATAACATTATTAAGATACAAAGGGGAAAAAATTGGTATTTTATTCTCTAAACAATCTTTAAGTCTGTCCAGATGTGTAAGAATGCAAAATAAAATGTCAATATGACTTAATCTTCTTATGGGGCAAATTAAAAAAAAAAATTATTTTTCTTCCTAATAAAGGTGGAAAATTTGTTCAATGTGAAGCAATTTCAAATTTCCCTCCTTTTTGAATTAACGGTAAATTCAAGAATCAAGAAGTGACCTTTCTCTATATATATCAACACTCTCTTCTCTTCTCATTCCCTTTCTATTCTATAACAATATTTGTCTTCAATTCAATTTTGTT
>NW_026022681.1:0-264 GCF_019186545.1 Solanum stenotomum | reverse complement strand
GTCACCGGTTCGAACCCGGTTGGGCCCTTAACTTTTTTAACTGTAAAATCATTCCTTTGATTTTTGATTCCTTATCTTTAATTTTATTTTTATGGCGAACCAAATATATTATTATTATTAGAACAATAATTATTTAGTATAGTATTAAAGTGGATCCGAAAAGGTAGTACAAGATATAGTAAATAGTAACAAAATGGTATTACAACCAAATAAAATAAAATATGATAGTCGAAATCTAAGAAAAAACAAATATTAATAGAAATC
>NW_026022680.1:0-464 GCF_019186545.1 Solanum stenotomum | reverse complement strand
TTTTCCATTTGGTAGGTAATTCCCAAAGAGTTCAAGTTTTGTGCACTGTCAGTGGACAAAAGTTTTTACAGTATCAGGTAAAATTTACCTGCTAATTGCTATTGCAGGTTGCCCATTCTTTCCATACTTCTTTTTCCTTTTTCTAAAATTAATAAAACCCTCATCTCTCCTTCAAACCCTCCATCTCTCCTCCAAACCCTCCCTCCATGGTCTCTTTCTTTGATTGTCCTTCTAATCCCATATTCCTCTGATCTTCTTCATGTGATTGAAATACCTAATGCAATCTAAGATTTTGATGCCAATTTTTTATGTGATATCTAGGGTTCAAATGCTTCTCAAGTAAAAAATAACATTGAAAATCGTCTAAAACATGCTACAATAAACCCTTAAAGTAGAAGATTCTCCAGATCGAAGGTCAACAATGGTTAAGCTGTTGAGGATAAAGTTCACAGTATTTGAGACGT
>NW_026022679.1:0-510 GCF_019186545.1 Solanum stenotomum | reverse complement strand
ATGAAGGCGGCAGGAGCATTAGTCAACCTAAAAGACATCACAAGGAACTCATATTGGCCGTAACGGGTCCTAAATGCAGTCTTAGGGATGTCCGCTGCCCTAATCCAAAGCTGATGGTACCCGGACCTCAAATGAATCTTAGAAAACACGGCAGCTCCTTGAAGCTGATCAAACAAATCATCGATACGAGGCATGGGATAACGGTTCTTCACCATCACCTTGTTCAGCTGCCTGTAATGAATGCACATCCTCATAGTCCCGTCCTTCTTCTTCACAAACATAACAGGAGCACCCCAAGGCGACACACTCGGACGGATAAACCCCTTACCTAAGAGATCCTCTAACTGAACACTGAGCTCTTTGAGCTCTGCAGGAGCCATCCGGTAAGGCGGAATAGAAATAGGACGGGTGTCGGGCTCCAAATCTATGGCAAAATCAATGTCACGATCTGGAGGTAGGCCAGGTAAGTCTGTAGGGAACATATCTGCAAACTCCGTAACCACAGGAACT
>NW_026022678.1:0-578 GCF_019186545.1 Solanum stenotomum | reverse complement strand
CTGTCTCGGCAGATGTGCGAATTCCAGTAGCCGAAACACTGTTCACCCGCCTCAAAAAATTTTCTAAGTGTTGGGACATTTTTATAAAAAGGGGACATATCCATACTTGGTCATTTAACTTCAAAACATCCAAAAACTCTCTCTAAACCCTCTCCAAAAATTCCACCAAGATCATCAACCAAATTCAAGGATCCCAAGCTTTAATTCCGGATTCAAGATTCAATCTCAAGCAATTCTCCATTCCAATCTTCATCAAGAATTCTCCAAAGTTGAGGTATGTGGGTTGATTGTGGAAACCTTCCTTTCCACAAGTCCAACCATTTATCCTCTATTTTACTTCAAGTTTATGGGTCCTTATGATCATTAATGAACTCTTGAATTATGGAATTATTACTACACATCCTATTATGGTCTATTTTTGTATATTATCATGAAATGGAATGATTATATGATGTTTATGGTTTTCATGCCTCCATGATCAAATTATGAAGGTTGTTATATATGTATATATATATGTATGTTGTTGGTGGGCTGTTTTATATGAATGTTGGAATTGGTTGGACTTAGTACTCTTGAAA
>NW_026022677.1:0-506 GCF_019186545.1 Solanum stenotomum | reverse complement strand
TGACTAATTGATATTAATTGTTGAATTGTTTATTTGTGCTTAAAGTGCTTAAACTGCTATAATTGTCATTGCATTTCATGGCATCTTCCTATTGTATGTATAGTATATTAAGGACGGTTTCTGCATAATCGCAGCCGAACTTCTTATACTCAACCCTTTTTCAGAAGGATCGGCGATTTATTGGTACGTCATGCGTCCAATGGTTGTCGTGAATTCCAGCCTAAGTTGTCCACTTGGGTTCCCGGTCTTTCAAAGCCACTCTTAGTCAACTAGCGTAGAGCGAAACCAAATCCCTGATTTAGCGCATTTTGAACTAAGTCGACCCAACACCCAAGGCGTGTTGGGCCCATTAGAAGCCCACCTTGTGTCTATCTGGCCCATTTGCCAATAAAAAGACAATCATACTTATGTGTTTTAATTGAATGATGTATATGTCATTTTTAAACGAATCAATTATCAAGTGGGGGTGGGGGTTAATTTACCTTTATTTGTTTTTCTTGTAGGAT
>NW_026022676.1:0-273 GCF_019186545.1 Solanum stenotomum | reverse complement strand
CCTGGTCAATAATTCTGCCGAAATAAATTCATCTATATGTATCTTAAATTCAGTTAAATCATTAAAATTGTACTTTAATGGTTTTTGGGTTATTATACTGTTATTATCAATTAGTTCAATTTTTACTTTTGTTTTATGTTTTTCCCATCCTTGTAAAGGATCCTCACTATATAATAATTCTAACTTATCTTGAATTATTTTTACTTTATCTATAGAGAATATAATTAATTCTATTTTAGGGTCTTGTTCTTTTATATTTTCTAATTTTTGTGT
>NW_026022675.1:0-496 GCF_019186545.1 Solanum stenotomum | reverse complement strand
TTCCTATATACTTTTGAAGAAATGAACTGTAACTTTACTCTTTACTGAACTCAAAACTTAAGTCTTAAAATAAAGTTAAAACATTTGTAAAAGACTTCTTAAAATATGGTTCATGTCGAATTATGGACGTGAACGACTCGATGCAAGGTTTTCAATAACCATAGATAGATCTCAATACTTGGAACTCAAGAACGTCACTAATACTACTCATTTCAAGAATGCTCAACTTAGAGAGTTCATGCGAAATTATGAGCATGAACTACTCAACTCAAGGACTCAAATATACTTCTCATCTCAAAATTGTTCGACTTATAGGGTTCGTGCAGAATTATAGACATGAACAATTCAACTCAAGGACTTTATGGGTAACATGTAATAGTGTCATGATTATAAATATAATCTCATAGAGGATTAGGAACTCAATACTTAGAACTTGAAGATACAACTCCTCTCAAAGGTACTCAACTAATGAAGTTCATGCAGAAGTTATGGGCAT
>NW_026022674.1:0-273 GCF_019186545.1 Solanum stenotomum | reverse complement strand
CCGAGAACAATTTGGTTAACGAACGACTACGGCCCGCATAATCGTCCTTTAAGTGAAATAAAGAAAAAAAATGTCATTTGACAGAATAAATGATATGCATGCAATGACAGTTGATATCACAATTTAAGCAAATAAGGCACATATGAGGTAAAACAATTCAACAAATATTAGCAAATAGTCAAAGAGAGTCAAGTCATTATGGTTAGAACCTAATTGAATCCCCAGCGGAAGTCGCCATTTCTATGATGCCGTAATTTTCCTATCTTTAGAAAA
>NW_026022673.1:0-726 GCF_019186545.1 Solanum stenotomum | reverse complement strand
CAAAATTTCTAAAATCAATTATTCTAAACCATTTGAAAATTAAGAAGCTCGAGATTAATTATTATCGGGGAGGGTCAAAATTAGGTGTCAACAACTGTCCCTTATTTTACTTGAATTGATACAAGAAATTCGAGGAAAATGAATTTGACTAATCCAATTTTGACCGACCACATCTTCATCTTTTGAAAAAAAGGGTTTTTGGTATGGTCTTTAGAAGTTATGGCCGAACCCCGAAAATGGGTTTCCTACATATCTCAGATTATATGAGAATTCAGACCACTTGTAGTTCGATACGCTCGATTTGACGCACGATTTTAAAAGAATTCAAAAGTCATTCCGATATCGAGTTATGAGGAGACCGGGATGCTCGAGAATAAGATTTAAGAGCAAGTGTTGAAATATAATCGAGTTTTCAACAATGATCCCACCTATATATTCCTCAACTTAGGGAATCAGGCTGCTTGTAGTTCGACTCTATCGGTTGAAAAGGAAATCTATTACGCAAGATATCCTTTGGTTCTGGAGGAGTGACAAGTAAGTCGAGTATGAAAAAGAGGCTTGCAACCTCTTAGACATGAATGTGGCGCGCTTCACACCCATAAATAAGAACTTACACGGACATAATTTCCAAAGCTCTTGGTGCATTGTCACTTGGATTGGAAAGCCGCTTCCGGTAGAGGCCAAAAATTTTCGGAAACGAAACTGAAACCGACAAACCTAAGAAAA
>NW_026022672.1:1099-2293 GCF_019186545.1 Solanum stenotomum | reverse complement strand
GTTGCGAATGAGAACATGGAGACATGGAGTTTATTTTTGGATCATTTGCACTTGCACGTTGTCAAGGGTCGTAGAGGTGTGGCATTGATTTCAGATAGGCATCACGGAATACTCTCATCCGTGTATAATTCTCCCAATTGGCTGGCCCCATTTGGGTTTCATCGTTTTTGTTTAAGACATTTGAAGGCCAATTTTCAAAAAAAATTCAAAAATGTCATTTTAAACAATCTTTTATGGGCAGCTGCAAATCACTGTCAGGAGAAAAAGTTTTTGGAAAGAATGGAGATGATCAAGGAGATTAACCCGGAAGCGTATGTGTGGTTAATGAAGAACGATCTTGACAAATGGACATTGCACAGGGATGGAGGTAGGAGATGGGGCATGTTGACAACAAACAGTTTTGAGTCATTCAATGGTCTTCTTAAGTCAGCCAGGGGCCTGCCAGTTACTGCAATGGTAAGACTCACTTACAATCAGATTGTGAACCGATTTGTTACAAGATCAAAATTTGTCAATCAGCTGGTACAACAAAAGCAACAATGGATGCCTAAACCATTCAAGATTTTTGAGGATAATCGAAAAAAGTCACAGCGTCACACACTTATCAACTATCACCAACAAAGGGAAAACATATTTGAGGTGCAGACACATATGCATCATGGCAGTGGTGGTAATAAGCACATTGTAAATGCATCACAAGGAAAATGTCAATGTGGTAAATGGCAATCATACCACATTCCGTGTTCTCATGCAATAAAGGGATTTGACCAAATTGGGTATCAAACATGGGAGCATATGGCACCAGAATTTAGCGTGCATAGCTACAAAAAAGCCTACTCTGGACAATTCAATCCACTCGGCGGTGAAAAATATTGGCCTGATAGTCCTTTTCTTATGATAGCAAATAAAAAATATTTACGAAAAGTGGGCGTAAATAAAATCACCCATATACATAATGAAATGGATGTTCCCGCAAGTACACTTACTCGCAAATGTTCAACGTGCAAACAAATAGGCCATGATAGGCGTAACTGTCCTTCACAAGCTCGAAACGCCTCATATGGTGGTAGTAGCTAAAGAAAGATGTTTAATTGTGTTAATGTATTCTTGTATCAATTTCTATGCAATTTTTTATTTGTATTTTTGATCATCCCCAAGTGTTTATATTTTCAAATTTTTTCATTCACTTTTTTT
>NW_026022672.1:0-972 GCF_019186545.1 Solanum stenotomum | reverse complement strand
AAAAGATACATACACAAAAATAATAACTATATATAATTAAAATAATAATATTATACACCCTCAGAAAAGATACATACACAAAAATAATAACTATATATAATTAGAATAATAATAGTATACACCCTCAAAAAAGATACATACACAAAAATAATAACTATATATAATTAGAATAATAATACTATACACCCTCAAAAAAGATACATACACAAAAATAATAATATTATGTTCCACAACCCTTTCTTGAAATCCGTAGAACATCTCACGGTCTAAGTCCCGTATATCCATCCTCATCTTCGTTGTCCCTCTTCCTCTTTTTGGCCGGAAGATCCTTTATGTTCACATTCTTTACAATTCTTTTAACAACTTTTTTTCTTCCGGGTGTTTGAGGCATATCATCCACTGGCATAATGAAAGTAACATCTGGAGACGAGAGTGGTGACAAAGTGGTCTGCAAATAAAGTTAGATAGTAGAAATTGAAAATTAATTGACAAAAATAAAGAGATCCATCTTTAAAGAGATCTAGCAATACAATAATAAATCCAAGCACACCAACACTATATATTCGTATGCTCCATTCTTTATTTTGGATCATAGAATCAGAACCAAGACTTCATTATTAAGACAAAAAGCCAAATTAACCTAAGTTCCATTATTAAAATTTTGAACAGATACAAACATCATGACAACCAAAAGAACTGAGAAATGCAAAATTAAACCCAACTGATAGAAATATTATCTCTAACTGCTCCAAGAATTGATACATTTATCCTAAAGCTGACAATGTCAAAGTATGTCTTTACTACTACATTTCTTATATAAAATCAAAACATTAATAACTAATGTAAATATTTTAAAAGAAATAAATAACATAAACCTGTATCACATCGGGATCCTCATTAACTGTCGGAACGACATCCTCTATGATCGTCGTGGGGCTCTCCTTCACGGTGGATGAAGGCCCCGTAGTATGA
>NW_026022671.1:0-465 GCF_019186545.1 Solanum stenotomum | reverse complement strand
ACTCGGCAAGGGAATTTGAGCCTTTATGGCTCTCCGAAATGCGAAGGGAGGGATAAGCTCATAGTGAGCTCAGATAAATTTCACATGCAAGAAAAGAAGATAAAATTTAGAGTGAAAAATAATTGGCAACAAGTAATACTTTGGTAACAACTAATCTTTAACATGTAACACAGAAAGAGATAAAAGCTTAAGGCGGAATTAAACACATGAATAACAAATGAAAGGAAATATTACTGACATCTAACATGCTTCCAAATAACTGAAATCAAGCAAATAACTTAAGCACGTAGATAAATTGTCATTAAGAACGGAATGGACCAACATACAGTGATGTCAAATTGGCACCATACAATAATAATAAAATAAACAACATAGGTGATTAGATCAGCAACCAATTTGAGAAAATGAATTTACCCATTCCCAATGTATACATTTATTTACAGTCAGTTGAGCCAGAGTGCACTT
>NW_026022670.1:0-496 GCF_019186545.1 Solanum stenotomum | reverse complement strand
CAAGAAGATGGATTCGTTTCTGCAATCCTCCTCTTAGTGCCATCATAACTAAGTGGACTGGTACAGAGGATTGGGTCCTGAAAACTGAAAAATTGGCAGAATTGCAGAAGGTATTTCATTTGCCTTTTCTGACTTGGCATGTTTAAGAATATGAGGTGGAAATTTTGTTGTTTGTTGTTAGATAGTTGAAAATGCATTCTCTGTGGCACCTTCCAAAGATTCACCAAATTTATGACACGTAGTGTTTTTGATTTTCGAAAAACATGTGAAGGCTGTGTTCGCGAAGATTAAATCCAAAGGGATTTGAAAATTTGGAGTCACCACCTAAGGAAACAGATCGTATTGTTAAGTGTGCAAGTCACTTGACCAATCCCTTGAAATTCTTTTCAAAACTTGAAGTTGATTTTGAAAGAAACCCATTTGAAGTTTTTTACTCCAAATGGTTGTGAAAAATAGAAATTAGGCAAGGAAATTCCTTTGTTTAAAGAACAGGTGT
>NW_026022669.1:30520-56887 GCF_019186545.1 Solanum stenotomum | reverse complement strand
GTGGGAAGAAGGGCGGCGCATCCGGGGGAGGTGTGTTTGTAAAACAATGACAGAAGGCAATGCAGATGGAGGGAGAGAGAATGGGGGTTCGTGAGGATTGTACGGAAGTGAAAGGAGGGGTTTTGTTTGTGAAATCATGTTATTCTTTAAGAAGAGTGACTCATTTTTTGCTTGATGTCACCCAATCTACTAGTCTGTGCTAGTATACATGATCTTTCTTTCCATTTAGTCTGTCCAAAAATATGATCCTTCGTTAAATGAGAAGTCTTTGTTCCCCTCATTTAAACTAATAAAAACTTATATTACTTCCAACTTTTTGACATCTTACCAACTAATTGTTCTACTTTTCACATTCCTAACAATTGTCTAGAACACTATCCTAGAAAACTCAATTTAGTAATCTATTCAAATGGTGCAGGTTCTAGAATCTAGAGTACGATAACATAATCAAGGTTACAGATGCTTGTGATTACATCTTTATACCAACATGTTATGGTTTTGGTCTCTATATTTTTGCAGTGTAGTAAAGTTTATTTATTCGCAAGAGCTTTTATAATTTCCTCATAACTCATTTTCTCCCTTCTCAGGACAATCTTGAAGCACAAGTAGTAACCTCAAATGATGACATTTTGGGAGATGCAATCCCACAAGATCAACAAAATTATTTACGACAGTTATGTTATCAAGCACTAAAAATGACCCTAGGGGTAGAAAGTTTATTGTTGGTTCTTTGGTGTCTTTATAATTGTTGCATGGGAATTTATATATGGAGATTTCTTGTATTGTTTGTGCGTTACTTTTTATTTTCTGATCTTGCTATGGACTCACTTTCTATTGTAAAGTTGTGGATTATGTAGACTACTTACTGCAAAATATATGTGTCTGCTGTTTCAATTCTAGCTCATAAATCCTTTTGGTGTATTTGCCTTTCAGGGTAGAGGTCCACAATTTCCTGGTTCACATCCATTCTCTCTTGACAAGTTTGGTTCCAATCCTTATTTGGAGAACTTCAACATTATTATATTATTTTGGTCTAGTCAGGCGTAACCTTAGGTTTAGGAGATCACACTTAACCATGCATACAAGAGGCCTCTTTTCACCCACATCTAGAAAGAACAAGGAAATTATCACAGTTGGTCTCACCTAAATTAGAATAAAAACTGCATAAAGTTAATTTATCAAAAGGGGAAAAGGTTCCGCATAAGCTGATACATGACATTTATCTGCATTTCCTTGATATTGGAGATGACAGTAGAAACTGTTGATGTGTGACAGTAGAACTGGGATATTGTGTAGCTTTGTGAGACTTGTAAATATGGCTCCTGCGTAGCCTTCCTGCTGAAATTTATGTACTGTTACCATTTTAAATAAGTTGGTGCTGTGTGACATAATGTGATAATTATCTTTAACACACGGATAAAGCTGTTATGTTTCGTACTTCATTCATCATGTGGATGTGATGCAATAGCGCTACATTTCTGGCCAGTATGTGATTTCAAACTTTACATGTTTGAACAGATAGTTGGTTTAGGTGTTTCTCTAATTAGTTTGAGGATGTCCAGTTGGCTTATCAAGCTGAGAACTTCATATCTGAGTGTGAATTCCGATATTTGTTTTGTGTGATATTGTTGTTAAATAGAAGCGTGAAGACATCAAAGCTTGAAGTATCTATGTTGCTGAAGAATGAGTTATCCTCGACACCACTGAGTTGGATTAATTAAAAGCAGGAAACATGTTGATTTGGAAATAAATTTTATCTTGTTTGACTTGTTTAAATTGTGTTACTTATTTGTCTAAAATGCTAATTGACATATCAAATACAACAAACAACATAATAATCGACCACCATGATTTAATTAGTTAACAATAATATGCTTAATGGTTGATTTGAAGCTTGTTAGTGAATATGGGTCCAGTGATCTTTTTTATTTTGAGATGGGTGAAGTTTGTTTTACTGCAAAGTTTGTTACAGTGGCATGTAACATGTAAAATCACTTGTGAAGTGATTATCATGATTATTTCTTTATCTCTTCAGGTGTCTAGTTCTTGCTTTCTTCAGTTTAAGCCTTAAGTTGTCTAATGTGATTAACAAATTACATCATACTTGGTACAGAATAAAATTGGATTTTGGCTGGTTTATCTGAGTGATTTTGGCCGATCATGTATGTATTTCTGTTGTTCTAATTGTTGTTGTATTCATTATATTTTTCATAGAATTTTGGATGACAGGTTCAATGCTAATTATACTTTTTCATAGGGAAATGTAGTTTTCTTCATGCTTGAGCTCTTACAATATCATTTAGTGCTGTAGCGAAATCCCTTATTTTGTTTTCTTCTCCTCATAGGAACTGGTCAAGCGTTTCTTTTTCTACCTCTTGATTTCTTACTTATTCTGTTTATTCTGCTTCTTATAATCAGCCATTAGGAATCTTTGCCTAAACTTCATTAGTTTGTTTGTCTCCTAACCATGAATGTCCCTTGGCCATCATTTCTTACTGCAGAAGTCATTGACTTTCTCCCAAATATTTTTACCTATATTTCTGCAAATGTTGCAACTAAGCTTTCTTTGAAGTCTCGTCACAATAGCTTATATTCTGTTAACCCACATTTTATAGTTTTGTTTTAGTTAAGATCTAATCCTGAAAATAAAGTAATTACTTATCAGAAGAGGTGTTTTGGTGGTTCACGAACTTCCCAAGTTTTTGGGATGTTCAAATGATTAGGGTCGGGCATTCGGTAATTCAGTTAAGTTTAATTTTTTTTTGGTTTTTTCGATTTTCGGTTCTTGTACCACGTGTACCGAACACTAAATCGAATAATTTCAGTTCGGTTCACTTTTTATTATTTCGATTCTATTCGGTTTTTGTTAGTTCAGTTTTTTGTTACAGGATGGTAGTCAATCGTAAATAAGCATCACTAACAGAACAGTACTTGTTGTCAACGAAAAGAGAGCTGGCTTCCAATTATTCTTAGCATCACTAACAGAACGGTGCTTGTTGTCAATGGAAAGAGAGCTGGCTTTCGATTCTTCTTATCTACCTGTTGTACTAAGATGCCGCACTACCTGCTGGAGTGCTGCTCCAATGGTCGGCTGGCGGCTGCTGCTGGTCAGATGGAGGCTGCTGCTGGACGGCTGGTCGACGCGACGATGCCAGAAGTGGAAGTGGGAAAGCGGGTCAGGGAAAACGGCATCGAAGAAGAATGAAAACTCAAGTTATAAGTGAAGCGTGGGTTATTCATTGACCTAATTCAATTGTGCGTATACTAATATATATTATTTAATACATCCTCCGTTTCAAAAAAGTGACCTAGTTTGACTTGGCACGGAGTTTAAGAAAATAAAGAAGACTTTTGAATCTTGTGGTCCTAAATTAAAGTTATGTCAAATGTACAAAATTGCCCTTTAAACTTGTGGCCTTAAACATGCCACATGGAAAGGTGAAATTAAAATATTACTAAAAAAAGAAAGAGGTCATTCATTTTGAAACAGACTAAAAAGGAAAGGGGGTCATTCTTTTTGAAACCGAGGGAGTAATTAATATTAATAATTGATATAATATTAATATATTATAAATATAATATAATATATTTCGGTAAACTAAAATACCGAATAATATAAAAGTCACATACCAAAAACCGAACCAAAATACCGAATAATACGAAAATTTATATCTAATACCGAATCAAAAACCGAAATACCGAAACCGAAATACCAAAAAATATTTGTTCTGTTCGGTATTTCGGTATTTATGCCCAGCCATACAAATGATCAAACTGAAATACTTCTTGATTCTTGTGACCTGCCAAATAGGCAGAAAGACCCGTCTTTTTATTTTGGAATCAATTACCTTAGTTGGGTGGATTTATGTGAGCTCGACAGGTACCAGGATATTATGCTTGCAGCTCATGAAATAGGTTTGTTTTGTTTGTTCTGCTAATATTGTTTTAATCTGAATGATAGCTTGTCCATCAAGTGTTCTGAGTTGTTAATGTATTTTTTTAGATCCCTTGTACAAATTTTGCTCATGGATAATAATCTTGTCATATCTTCATACTTGAACCTCATATGAACTCGGACATGGATATTAATATATTCTCTGAGAAAACAATTATTTATTTATTAAACTGGCTAGCTGCCTTACAAACTATGGTAGCATCCCACACAAAGCAAGGAAGGTGAAGATCCATAAATTAAGATTCATCCAAGGTAATTGTTGTCATGATGTGCAGGGAAAACTTGCAGTTATTAAGGCAGCGTTACTACTATGCTACATGGAAGGCTGATGGGACATGGAATATGATGCTGATCATGATGGATGGTTGTTTCTTAATTGATAGGCATTTCAACTTCCGGAGGGTTCAGATGAGATTTCCTTGCAGACACACTAATGAAGTATGCTAATGTCCAGTTAGCTATTTTCTTTTGATAAGATAACTGGTATTAATAACAGCATCAAGAAGATGCAAGATTTACAAGATATGGCATTTGAGCGTACAAAATAAATCTCTGGCTAAGTATACAAACTATCTAAGCCAGAACTAATGAGTTAGTAAAATACTGAAGTTGTTCTGCATTAACAGTAGGATACAAGTTGGACCAACTAAAAAAATTTGCAATGCATCTACTCTTCAAAATGCCTAAAGTAGTTGACTCTCCATCCAAACATCTCTTGTTCCTCTCTAACCAAATGTCCAGTTAGCTATTAGGATGTTCTGATAATTTTTTTCCCCTTTTATGTCTCACTGTTGGAAATTATCTGTACATATGATTTATTACATGAAATTCTCATATTTTCTCCCAGGGTTTAGCTGAAAAGACCCACCACTTCACTTTACTTGATGGAGAGATGGTAATTGATACTTTGCCCAACACACAAAAGCAGGAAAGGAGATACCTAATTTATGATATGATGGCCCTGAACCATGTATCTGTCATCGAGGTTGGATTCTTTGATATGAAACCACCTTCCTTTCCTTCTTGAAAAATTTATGTTAGCTATACTCTTAGGGGTCTTTTGGTTCTCTTCGAATATTATCTGTACATTGTTGTTGCTCATTCTCTGTTCTATAATTTTACAGCGACCCTTTTATGAACGGTGGAGAATGATCGACAAAGAAGTGATTGGTCCAAGGAATTATGAACGTCAACATATATACCAGAGTAGAAACCCTTACTATAGATATGAGTTGGAGCCTTTCAGGGTATGTTTTGTCAAAATTGGAATATATTGTAGTTATTTTCTAGTATTATTTGTTCTGCCTAAGTGGCTGCTGATTTCTCAATGTTTATCAGGTGAGGAGGAAGGATTTTTTTCTGCTCTCTACTGTCACAAAACTTCTCAAAGAATTTATCCCAAAGCTTTCACATGAAGCTGATGGTCTTATTTTTCAGGTGCTAAAGAGTACCTATACTGAATTGCTTCTTGTTCTAGTGTTATATTGGATTTTTTCGTGAGGAGTCAATTTCTTACATCACTTAAGATGTTTTCAAGTTATATGACATGTATGTTTTGGCTGCTATGTTGGAAAACTCTCTGTGGAAGTGGTTTCCAACCTTTATCTACGTTTGCTGTTATGCTGCAGATAGAATTAGTAGCACATCCTCTTGCATTTTATTGCAAATGACATGTTTATGGCTAACAGTGACGGAGATTCATAAATCATACAGATGAATTTATGTTCTGGATACTGAGCCACCCTGTTTTCTTTCTGTGTTAGGGTTGGGATGATCCTTATGTTCCTCGCACGCATGAGGGTCTGTTGAAGTGGAAATACCCTGAAATGAACTCGGTTGACTTTCTGTTTGAGGTTGCATTCTGCTCTCCTAGTGAATAGAGCTGTTGCTATTTCCTCCTTATCCTTTTGGTTTCTTATTATTGTTATGCTCCTACACCTTACCTGTCAATATCATTTATTTCCATGCTTCAAGTATGTTGAGATAGCTAAGTTAATAAAACAAGCAGCTTAAGGTTTTAGGCAAGATGATCACAAACATAATATTAAGGCAGGCAATGGTCCTTAATTCTAGTCTCGTTGTCACCCATTATCAAAAAGAGTTTCCACATGCTTGGCCCATGAAAAAGAATCAGACCCGCACGTCAGGGGATGTGTTGAGATAATTTAATTTATCAAAAGTGTGTTTTCTCTAATAGTTGGTTTAGATTGATGCTTTCATCCTTCAACAAGGCAGACTAGCTAATGGATTTGATTCCCGAAAAAGGGTCCAGAAAAAATTTAGCATATCTATAAAAGACCAGTATGGTGATGTCCACCGCAATTTAACTAGTATGTTCTCTTGTTCCTTAATTTTTTAAACAAATTTTTTGTAACACCTCGACTTTTCAAAGCATCTAAATTAACTCGTATTTTCGTGGAAACACAAAGAGGGTGGGTAATAAATTAAGAATGATGTGGCATGTCATATTTTAAGTGTTCAAGGGTTGTATCTCATGTTTTGAAGTTAGGTATGTGGCAAAATAAAAGTTGCCAAAATTTATCGTAAGTTCCTTTTTAAAGATTTCTCTGAAATTTGGGTCAAATGTCTTGGATGTTTTCTCCCAATATATAATGACTTAGAAGGCCTATCAAAAATTAAATCGAAGGCCTACGAGTCTAGTTTGCAACGCACAGAACCTTGTATCCAACCGACATAAGAGTAAAAGTTATGAGGGGTTTACTACGGACTGCCGGGGTAGAATCCGGGTAGGGTAAAAAAATGTGGTATGTCGGCTTACTCAACGTTTTAAGACATGAAAACATTTCCTTTCACTTCCAAACCAAACAGAAAGCTTAAGAGAGGGTTCCTATGAAGTTATTGCATGATGAAGGTTAGTTTTGATGATTTCTACCTTGAAATGTTACTCCCGTGCCTAGAAACGTGATCTCTACACGTGGCAATCGTTTTTCCCTTCTATAAGTTGCGTTTGGAGCTAGTTTTTGATGATATAAATTTATAGTTATTGGTGTTTCTTCAAGGTTTATAACTAAGGTAATCATCTCGGGACTCTTTTATAATTATTTTTATGAATTTCTACGGACGTTTCGACAAGTTGGGGCAATGTGGCAAATATGCCAATTTAAGATTAATTATGAACTGTTTATAGGTGCGTACCAACTATGTATATATAGTGTTTGTGAAGCTTAGGAGATAAGGAACAACTTTCGTGAAGGAACTACGGTCTTTCAAGAGTTCATTGGAAAGGTATGTTAAGGCTATTCCTTTCGTTCGACATGTTTCCTTAGAGGTTGTTAATGTTGGTGATCTTGTAGATATAATTGTGAGTGGTTGGCTGATTGAGTGTTATAAACCCTCATTTTAGTGACTCAAAATCTGTTAAGAACAACCCTAAGTTAGGAACGACTTGGAGATTATTCATATATATTGTTTGTAGCTAAATTGCTCGCCTTTAGCCTATTCAATTGTTTGTTGTCGCCCTTGGGGCTATTTTGGTTAGTTGTTGAGCTATGAACTGCCTATGGGGGCTATGATGTTGTCTAATAGGACTATGTTATTTCCAAAGAGGGCTATGTGATTCCCACGAGGCTATATTGATGCCAAAGAGTGTTATGTGTTGCCTACATGGCTATTTTTACACCAAAAGAGGGCTATGTGCTGTCTACAGGGCTATATCGTTGCCAAAAAGGGCTATGTGACTTCTTACAAAGACAAGGAGCTACCGATAGGGGTATGTAGATTGATTTGACACCTTCTGGGCTTATAGGGGACTAGGTAGGTGGTATTTTGTTTGTACCTGCCAAGCTTATGGGGACTTGGTTAGGTTGATGTTTGATCATTTTTGTTTTTTTAAGATTTAGTAGCGGGTTAGCATGCTTATCTAAAATTTTGATTTACTTACGTGATTTCTTTTCGTATATTATGATACTTGCTCACTTAGTCTATAGCCTTTCATACTCTGTACATTATTTTCTACTGATGCCCATTGCCTTGGGGGCTCTTCATTTATACATGCAGGTCCCGACAGACGACCCAGTAGAGTTCCTCAGCAGCAAGATTGACTTCTATATGATTGGCTATCCCCTTTCCTCCGGAGCTGCCAGAGTTGGGAGGTTTGTTACATTTTGTTGTATATATGTTTATGGATAGGCTAGGCCCTGTCCCACCAAACTTTACTACTCTTAGAGGCTTGCATACTATTGTGTGGGGTGTATAGCTACGTTATGGCCATACTTGCCTAGTTTGTTGGTTTGCTGAAGCTTGTGAGCTGTTTGATGTATTGTCTTGATATATACCTGCTTTTAGTTTTGGTATAGAATATCATGGTGGCCTCGATGGCCCAATCAGGATTTCTGTGGTAGTTGGCTATTTATTTATATGATCTCCTGGGACTAGCTGTTTCTTTTATAGATTAGTTGACAGAGGCCTTGCCGGCCGAGGGCTTAGTTTTAAGTCGAGATATACTTGTTTGTTTTCATGATTGCATATGGCTGCCATGCGTTAGTAGCAATTGGTTGAGCAGGGTTGGCTCTGGCCTGAGTTTTGGCATTCAGAGCCAGTTGTGCCCCTCATGTTTGGGGTGTGACAAATTTGGTATCAGAGTAACGTCATAACCTAGGGAGTCTGCAAGCCGTGTCTAGTAGAGTCTTGTTTATAAATGTATTGTGCACCACAATCGATAAGCAAGAAGATATCGGGCATGTTAGATTGGCTATCATTGTTTTGCTCACCTCGTGCTATAGAGCGGTGTCTTAAGGGTTGAGGTTTCTGGCTTATAATTGATACTTGTATGTAGATAGAGATGGCTGACACCAGTAGACCACAACTGGCCAGGGGCTAGATACAGCTGCAGGCGAGGGTACCGACAAAGTACCACATTTGGAGGTAGCCCATTGTGATACCAAGGGGGAGACATCTTCTCAACCCCCTATAGCTTCTCCACCGCTTCAGTAGCCTCTAAGGGCTACAGGACTTCCGGCTCCACCAGCAGTACCACCTCTAGCTCCTCATATTCCATCTGATTAGGATTTCAAGAGTGCAGTATATATGTTAGCATGGTTAGTAACTGCACAACACCAACCAGTTGTGCCAGATGTTGCCAGACCTTCTGAAGTGCCCGGAAGTTTGAGAGTTCATGAATTTCTTTCCTTGAATCCTCCACAGTTTACAGGGACAGATCGCAGAGAGGACCCTCAGCATTTTGTTGATCAGCTTCATAGGATCGTTAGAGTCATGCACGCCTCAACGACTGAGTCAGCTGAGTTAGCAGCATTTCGATTACGCGATGTTGCAGTTTTGTGGTACGAGAGTTGGGAGAGATATTGGAGAAAAGATGCATCTCTACCCATTTGGGATAGCTTTACAGAAGCTTTCATAGATCACTGTTTGCCTCGAGAGATTTGGGATGGCCGGGTGGACAAATTTTTGAACCTTCGATAGGGCATCATGAGTGTCCGAGAGTACGGGTTGAGATTTGATTCATTGGGTAGATATGCAACAACATTTGTTGATAAGATGCATTATAAGGTGCGTAGATTTATGGGAGGGCTCGACTCAGACTACATCGACGGTTGTTCTATCTCTGCACTAAATGATAATATAGATATCTCGCGAATTTAGGATTTTGCACAGCAAATAGAGGATCAACGACATTTACAGTATATGAGTGAGAGGGTCGAGAGAGTGAGACAGAAGAGGGCTAGGCCTGCTGGTTCACAGTGAAATTTTCAAGGTCGTCCCAGAACCCGATATTCTATTAGGCCACCTAGACCTCCACCACATCAGTTCTAGGGTAGCAGATTTGATCATCGGGGACAGTCACACCCAGGTGCGGGTTCACGAGCATTAGGCTCACAACAGCAGAGGGGTTCAGGCCAGCCTAGGACAGCCTCGCCACGTTGCGCTATTTGCAGTAGGATGCATTTTGAGAAGTGCAGACAGGGTTCCACAGGTTTTTATTCTTGTGGACAGAAGGGGAATGGGTGGAGAAACTGCCCGACCATATGTCAAGGTGGTATAGGTCAGTAGTAGGTTCCTCCTCATCAGCACAGTCTACTGGGTGTGGACCCCAAACTTCAACACGTAGAGGTAGAGGCAGAGGCACAGAGGGAGGGGAGCATCTAGTTCTGGTAGTGGACAAAATCGTACATATTCACTAGCCGACCGACATGACTCATAGTCATCAATAGATGTTGTGACATGTACATTGATTGTTTTCTCCCATTATGCTTATGCTTTGATAGATCCTGGATCTACTCTATCTTATGTTACGCCATTTATTACGGGGAAGTTATGTATAGTAGTAGAGTCATTAGATCGACCTTTTATTGTAGCTACACCAGTTGGTGAGTCTATTATTTCCAGGAGAGTCTATCGAGTTGCACAGTAGAAATTATTGACCGTTAGACCTCTGGCGATCTTGTAGAGTTAGAGATGGTCGATTTCGATGTCATTATGGGTATAGACTGGTTAGCATCTTGTTATGCTAATGTTGAGTACCAGTCAAAGATGGTTAGATTCCACTTTCCAGGAGAGGCAGTTCGGGAATGGAAAGACGATACAGCAATGCCGAAAGGTAGGTTTATTTCTATCTTAAGGCGAGGAGGATGATTACTAGGGGCTGTATTTATCATCTTGTTCATGTTCATGATATAGATGCAGAATCATCGACTCTTCTGTCTATTTCGGTAGTTAATGAGTTTCTAGATATATTTCCAGATGAGCTCCCTGGTATCTCTCCAGAATGGAAAATTGATTTTGCTATCGATATGCTACCAGTTACACAACCCATATCTATCCCTCCTTATAGAATGGCTCCTACTGAGCTAAAGAGTTGAAGGATCAGTTGAAAGACTTGCTGGATAAAGGCTTTATTAGGCCTAGTGCATCACCATGTGGTGCACCAGTGTTATTCGTAAGGAAGAAAGATGGCTCACTAAGAATGTGTATTGATTACCGACAGCTGAATAAGGCGACTATAAAGAATAAGTATCCCCTTCCGAGGATCGATGACTTGTTTGATTAGTTACAAGGTGCTAAGTGCTTCTCAAAGATTGATGTAAGATCAGGCTACCACAAGATACAAGTTTGGGAGAAAGATGTTCCAAAGACAACTTTTAGAACCAGATATGGATACTTTGAGTTCTTGGTAATGTCTTTTGGATTAACTAATGCCCCAACAATGTTCATGGACCTGATGAATAGTATATTCAGGTCGTATCTAGACTTGTTTGTGATTATATTTATTGATGATATTTTGGTGTATTCATGTTCAAAAGCTAAGCATGCAAATCATTTGCGAGAAGTCCATCATGTTCTTCGAGACCAAGAACTCTATGCAAAGTTTTCTAAGTGTGAGTTCTGGTTGTACTCTGTAGCTTTCTTCGGTCATATTGTATCAAATGCATGCATTGCAGTTGATAAACAAAAGATTGAGGCTGTAAAGACTTGGCCCAGACCCATGACTCCGACTGAGGTTCATAGTTTCTTAGGGTTAGTTGTGTACTATAGAAGGTTTGTATAGGGTTTTCTTCACTTTCAGCCCCATTAATGAAAATGACTCAAAAAGTAGGTAAGTTCTAGTGGACTGAGGCTTGAGAGCATAGTTTCTAGGAGCTGAAGGACAGGTTGACATCAACACCAGTTTTAGCATTGCAGAGGATTCATAAGGCTATGCGGTGTATTTTGATGCAACTGGTACAACTCGGCAAGGTAAGTGCACACTTGGCGTGTCACCGAGTGGGTCGGCAAAGCAAGACTAATATCGTCAAATGGGGGAGAACTAGACGGCTTTTAAAGGCCAAAGGTTTAAACTTTCAAACTCTTTCACTTTCCCTCACTTTTAAACTTCCCAAACTCACACCCGCACAATATTTTCCATATTTCTTACATTTTTATTGCTTTTTAGTCATTGAGTTTGTGTTCGGAGTTGGATTCATTACCGCCTTGATTTACAACTTGAATATGCAGCTTAAAAGGTTGGTTTTCCGAACCCCAAATCTATATTTAGGGATGTTTACTCTTTTACAACTGATTTTTATCTTAGTGATGTGTGTTGGTCTTCTCAGTTCGTAATTGTGTATGTGTGTGCCTATTTTAATTTGAATATCTTGCCTGTAATGCCTATGTTGTTAAATTTCCAAATTTTTTCGTGCTTAAAAGTGATTAAAATTGTTGGGTGTGCTTAAATAATTGTTGGGTCTAGTCGGGTGAAGTCTATGTAACCCGCATTTGTGCCAAAAAATGTATTTTGCCCAATGATGGAGCGGTTGACATCATTCCTAAGGACAAGGGTAGTCAAATGGCCAAAATTGGCCAAACCGAGAGAAGTCTGAGTACCCCGGGGGCATGGGTAGTATGAGTCTTGGATTAATTTTATGGGTGCATGTTTTGATTTTGTTTTCGGGGGCTACGGGGTTGAATTTGGAAGGTGGGTTGAAATTAGGTACGTTGGGTCATTTGGGAAGCTGAGTCAAGCTCGCTAAACCACTCAGCGGTTCGCTGAATTCCCCCTTATCGCCTTTAATTTCATGCTTAATCTTGATTTGGTTCTGTAACTTTCGGTGATAAGCCTGAGTTTGCCAAGTGCACTCGGCGACTCGCTGAAAGTCCTTCTTTATCACCCTTTTCTGCGCCCCTAACTCCTAAAATGCATTGTAACATTCGGCGAGATAGTCTTTCCTGACAGAATGCTATCGGCGATTCACCGAAAGGCCCTTCCCATCGCTGACATGCCAATTTTTTTTGGGATTTTTTAGCCAATCCATTCAGCGAGCCCGACCTAGCTCACCAAAGAGATTCGACGACTCGCGTTGGCGAGTCTGTCTGCAACTATTTTTCTGCAACTTATCTTGAATTTTTTCTAAGTTTTTCTGATGTTTTTGCAGATATGGCGAGAACCAACATTGACATGCCACCCCATAAAAGAGCACGTGGTATTAAGATCAATGAAGGAGAAGCAAATCATCCTAAATAGGTCAAAGGCAAGATGCCCGCATCAGAGGTCCCGGAGCACAACTCCGGAAGGGAAAAAGTGTATGCTGACTCCTAGGCTGTCATCTCCGAGCCAGATGATGACCAGCCACTACAGTCGTGGAGAATGAAGATCTGTGCTAGATCTCGCCCTAACTCAGCTAGAGTCCCTACAGCTTCCACCCCAGCAACAGCTACAGTGCCAGCTCTGGTACCTCCTGTAGCTCCAGTGCCACCAGTTGTCCCTCCTCCCAAGCTACTCAACACACTAAAAGACGATGGTTTGCAGACTATCCTAGAGGAGACATTACTCTCTACAGAGGGCCTTGTAGGAAAATACTCCTCAGTGAGGGACACTCTACAATATCACCACTTTGAGCAGTTCACTAGACCCCGAGGCCCGTACATACCTATATGGGTCCTGGAGTTTTACTCGGCATATGGTGACCTGGTTCCTAAAGAAAAGAAGAAGGCTAGTTCTTTCAGACCGGTGGGGTTCATCATGGTACGGTGGATAGTAGTACATTGTATATGTGAACACATCAACGCGGTAATTCATAGAGGATCAATCTTTGACTACCCAAATGTGGCTACCACTACGACATCATTGGATGAGCTCAAATGTTGGTTGGCTCCACACATTTCTGATACCACCTCGATGTGGATTGAGGCCGGAGTTTCGATCGAGAAGAATGACTTGAGCGTAACTGCATAATATTGGTTTGGATTTATCAGCAACTTCATCATGCTGTCCAAGAAGGAGTCCATCCTTCGCCATCCTTAGGTTGCCTGCCTCTGGTCAATCATATTGAGGAAGAGTATTGACATGGGACTGATCATTGAGCAGGAGATGGCCATGCGAGCCAAACAACATTAGACATCCCTCTATTTCCTAGTCTTGATTACAAAGTTGTGCCGGCGTACAGGAGTTCCTCAGGACACGACGAGAGATATTGAGATCAACTCATTCATCTTCTACATACATTCTGTGTATAGAGGCCGATTACCCGCGAGAGGAGTCTGATAGGAAGAGAAAAACTCCTATGGATACATCTCCGGAGGTGGACATTGATTCGATAACTACAGAGGCATCTTTGCCTACTCCAGCCTCTGGGCCTTCAAGTACATCTGCTCCTACTTCTTCGTCACAGGCTCCGGGTACTTCTACCTCATCCTAGCCCGCCAAGATTACTCAGACTATGATCGTTAATATGGGGTACTTGGCCCATTCGGCTGACGTGTGGACTACTCATCTGGAGGCTGCAGTCCTATGGATGACCGAGAGCATATTTCTTGCTGCATTGACCCCCTTCGGACTTCCATTGACACTCTCACTGTGAGAGCTGAGGCTTGAGAGAGTAGACATGGGGAGACTTCTGAGGTTATGGATTAGAAAGCCGAGGTTGCGGATCTGAGGAAGGACGTGGACTACTTGTAGTCCACTGACTTCACTTCCCTATTGGAGGCAACTGATGATGTTGATGCCCCGACTACTTCTGAGATTCCTCCGGCCACCACCAGAGATGTACATCAGGATGTTATGGCACCTGATTAGTCCGATGCAGAGATAGATGAGGAGCAGATAGATTTGAGAGATGTTGAGGTTTATGATGATCTGGCTGACCTTGAGGATGCGATGTTTTAGACTGCACGCCAGACTTCTTTGAGAGATACCACCATGGATGGGTCTAGTGGAGCCAGTCCTTCTGAGGTGACCCCGGGCCCTGATGCCCAAGATCAGAGTACTACATCGGGCACTATTCCCCGACAGATGGAGCGACTACATAGATTAGATTTCTCTTTACCTCCCTCTCTGTCCCCTTTTTTTTATTGACTTTTGGATATTTTCTTGCATTTGAGGACAAATTGCTTTTGTTTTGTAGTGGGGTGAGGCCCACCTTTTGTGATTATTGTTCTGTTCATATATTGATTGTGTTTTGGCACTGTATTTTGTGGAGGTTTGAGCTTGTAGCTCCTTGTTTTAATTGTAAATGATTTTTGACCCATTTTAAAAATATTTGTGCCTCTCTCTTGTTTGTGTTTGAATGTGGCTGTTCTCTTGCAAATTTGAGTATTGGACTTGATCAATACCGATGACTTAAATAGTGCTTATAATCGAACAAAAATGAATGTGCGGCTACGATGCGAACAAATGATTTAAGTAAACCCACAATTACTGATTTAAATCACCTTTAAACAACATTTAAACTATCAATTAGCAATACCCATAAGCTAAATCAACCCATAATCAAATAATCACACCCCAAGAATTGGGGTTATAGCTAGACATCATAAAAGGATAGAAATCATTACCAAATTGTATTTCCATCAACTGAGTAAGATTGATTTCGTCTTTACAAAGGTCCAAATTGAAGAATCTCAAAGACCCACTTCCAATTTCTCAAAAATGGAAAACTTCAATTTTCAAAACTAAAGTAAATATTATCTCAGTACTCTCAGTTCTATCTCCAAAATTGATAAGAAAATTTATATTATGAAAACTGATCCTAAACAATGAATTAAAAAATGTATTTATAGTCGCTAAGAATATTCTACTAAGGACCATTCGGTGTAGTAACTCAGGATTGCCGATTAACTCAGCGATTTGCCCTTTGGTCAATTCTATTGCCTTTTTGCTTTTGCCTTCAGCATCCTAAAGTTCTGTAACTCTGGGTGATCCAACACTGCATCGCGGAACCGTTCGGGGACACGCCAACTGCTCCTTTCTCTTGCCAACTTGATTTTCTCCTTTAGGTCTTGGCACGCTTGAACTTTAGGCAAGATAATGGCCACCTGGCGACTCATCCAATGGATTAGGCGATCATCAAGCCTTTTTTCCTTCGTTCTTTCAGTTGCCTTGTTCCTTTTTGCTTATTAGTGTCCATGCTTTCTTCCTAAATCCAAATGCCTGGAAAACAAGGATTTTACATCAGTTATTGGCACAAAATAAGTATTTGAGGACACTAAATCTATCCAAATAAAACCCTAAATGAGTCGAAATCGTGATCTCATCAACACCCCCAACTTAAACTTTTGTTTGTCCTTAAGTAAAACTCTAGTTCAGCAGTTCAAAAAGGATGTCTCAAACAGTGCTACACAAGATTCAATCATGAATGCACAAAAAAAGACTCAACTTACTCATGCAAGAATCAATTGTACACTCAAAGAATCAAGTTGTGACTCACCATTATCAAAGGTTCTCAAGTGCACAATACTTGCTTCAAATGCAAGTTCAAGCTCAACAAAGGTACTCAAATGCCCTCACACTAAGAATGATTCCATATTCACACACAATGGTTCAACAATTTATAGCTCTGAAATCACAATCAACACTCACACTCAAAAAGATAAACACAATGCATGACTTCATCCATAGGTTTGCCCATATTTTCCAATCAACACTTGTTTAAGCTCACTCAAGATCAAATGTCTTTCAAGGCTTGTAATGGGGATGAGTGTAAAGGTATGGTCATTTAGGCTCAGTGACTTCTATCCTCATGAAATGTGGTATGAACGAAACTTCCTTTCTTTCTCCTCATCATTCTCATTTATGCTCAAAAGTCATTTGATTATTCAGTTTCCATGGACTGTTGGACACCCCATTTGTTTTTGCATATTCACAACTTTATTCCACAACTTTTCATTCTTCTATTCTTTTTCTCTTTTTTTTTTGTATGGAAGGGTTCCATATTTCTCAAAACCATGGGTCAAAGGGGACTTTTTTGCACTTCTTGATTTACCTTCTCTTTTCACCACACCTCCAACTTAGGATTTTGGCCTAAGTTGGCTATTCATATAAACCACAAATCATGATGATTAAGGGTAATGGATCAAGAAATGTCACAATTTCTTTAGGTTTCTTCCAAGAAAAGGGTAAGGCTCAAAAGGTGTTCAAGGGAAGTTCACACACTCACATGGTAGGCCACAAAAAGAGGTATAATGTAAAATTGTTTCACACTCTCCAAAATTGCATAAGATCATATCAAGATATTGCATCACTTAGTCAACCGGACCAATGGGGCAAATTCTAGGTGTCATCACACATGGTTCACGGTAAGCTCATCACACAAGGCATTGACACCAATATAAAACAAGACTCCACACTTTCACTAGTGTGTAATGTTCATAACAAGACACTCAATTTGATAATTGGCTAGTCACAACGAGATGCAAAAAAATCACATATTGTCTATGCAACTTCATTTGGCCTCATCGTAGCCGCACATTCATTTTTGTTCGACTATGAGCACTATTCAAGTCATCGGTATTGATCAAGACCAATACTCAAACTTGAAAGAGAACAACCCCATTGAAACACAAACAAGAGGTGGCACAAAAATTTTCAGTAGGATCCAAAAATCATTTACAATTAAAACAAGGAGCCACAAGATCAAACATCCACAAAAACAGTGCTAAACACAATTTATAGCTCAAAAAACCCAAATATATAGATAGAACAATAGTCACAAAAAATGGGCCTCACCCCACCACAAAACAAAAGTTATTTTTCCTCAAATGCAAGAAATAAAATATCCACAAGTCAAATAAAGATAAGACAGAGAGAGAGGTAAAAAGGGATCCTGTCTAAACAGTCGCTCTATCTGTCTGGGCATCAGTGCCCGGAGTAACCTCAAAAATAGTATGTCTACTAGGGTCAGCTAAAGGTGTGTCTACCAAAGAGACTTGCACAGCCGCATCTACCATGGCCTCCTTAGTCTTCGTAATGCCCTCGTAAGAAGCCTCCTTAGCAACCCCAAGCATCTCCTCCTCCGTCTCAGCCTCAGACTCAGGATCAGCTGCCTCATCAACTCTAACATTATCTCCGGTAGTAGCCGGAGGCATATCTGGCTCGACTGGCATATCTGGGATCTCCACCGTCTTGAAATTCATGGACATGTTGGTGGACTTCAGCTGGTCCAAATCTCTCCTCAATGCAGCAATGTCGGCCTTTATAGCTGTCACCTCCTCAGTGGCCCCTTGGCCACGCTCAGACACCACTATCCTAGATGCAAGGGCATCGATGGTAGCACTCAATGGTGTCACAACATCAATAAGGACTATTTGAATCATGCCCGAAATGGAGGCCTCAAGTCTGGCGGCACAACGATCGGTAGAATGGGCAAGCTGCACATCCGAAGTAATGCAACCTGAGTGAGCCGGGGCCAAGAAATAACAACTGCAGCAGCTCTGGGAGGAAATGTAGCAGCCGAGGAACTAGGGGTGTCAGAAGGAACAAAACTGGATGTACCGGAAGGCCTATAGGTCGAAGTAATCAAAGGTGCCTCTGCAAGTAATGTGTCTGTATCTACAACCGGGGAAGAGTCCACCAGGGCTGCCTTCTTCTTCTTCTCTGCCTCATATTTCAATTACTCTGCCTTGATTCTATGAATATTAGTAGAAGATGTGGGAAACACTTCCACATATATCTTCTCATCTCTAGGAACTTAGCCCATCTGTACAGCTCGGTGATTAACACTGGAAAGGGGAGGGAATTTTGACGTTGCTTGGCCCGCATGATAATCTTCGGTGCAATGATCATCTCCAAATTCAGCCTTGACCTCACAATGAGGCAGCCTAGGCAGGCTGCTTTGGCATGGCGGAGAATAGACTCATTTTGGGAGGGCATCATCGTGATGCTGATGAAGCCAAACCAATACCTCGCTGCCATCATGAGGTCCTTCTTTTCAATAGCTGCCCCAACCTCAAGCCACTTGGGAGTGCCGTCTCATATCAACTGAGCCAACCATTTCTTCCCGTTCTCCAGCATCTTTGTCTTGATCTTGTATTGACAATCATCCTCAAGTCTCATAGTGCATTCTAGGACGGCATTGGTGGCAGCAAAATAACACTGCACCCTCTTCCCCCTAACAACCACGTAGTCAACCGGCTTGAATTTAGCTGTCGGCTTTTTCCCTAGTGGTATTAATGTACTGTAAGCACTGTAGAGTTTTCAAACGTAACTTGGGATATACGGGCCACGAGGCTTGGTAAATAGCTTGAATTTGTGGGACTTCAGACAACTCATAATCTCTGGGTACCTGTCAATAACCCCATAAGTGGACAAATGCTTCTCCTCGATAATGGTCCTCAACCCATCGGTCTTTAGTATGTTCATAGACTTGGGAGGAGGACCATGTACTGGTGGTGCTAGGACCACAGCTTGCTGTGGAACGGGAGGAGGAGTAGTGATGGCCTGAGGAGTCCTGATACTAGATGGATCATTCATCATTTTGGATCGCAGCTCTGCCCTTTCTGCTGCTAGTGACTCATCCTCCTCAGGCTCAGAAGTTACTACCTGATGCTCATGGTTCTCACCCTCACTCTCAGAAGTGGTGAGGTGAGTAGCATAGATACCGTCACTGTCGAAGCTAGCCTCTGGTGACGCAGGTGCCTTCCCTTTGCCCTTTCCTTTCCCACCAGTTGTAGGAAGTTTGGTGGTGTTGTCCCTGGATGCAGCTACATTCTCATTGATTTTTATCCATTTTGCCCTCTTGCGGGGCGGCATGTCCCTACCAGCAACCTTTGGTCTAGCCATGTCTGCAAAATCATTAAAAAGAGTTAGAAGTAATTCAAGTAAAATCACAGAAAAGAAGATCCAGACGGACTCACCGAACTAGTCGGCGAGTTACCAAACTAGTCGACGAGTCACCGAATCACTTTGGCGAGCCAGATCGGGCTCGCCGAAAGGATTGGCTCAAAAAGTGCTGAGACAAATGGCATGCCGGCGATAGGAAGGGCCTTTTGGCAAATCGCCGACAGTATTCGGCAAGCACGGCTTAGCCCGCCAAAAGTTACAATTCAATTAAAGATCAGGGGTGCAGACAAAGAAGGATCAAGGAACACCTTCGATAAGTCGCCAAGTGCACTTGGTGAACTCAGGCTTCCCGTCTAAATTACAGAACCTTTTTCATGATAAAGCATAAAATTTAAGGTGATAAGAGAAACTTCGGTGAACCGCCGAGTTGTTCAGCAAGCTCGACCCAGCTCGCCAAATGACTCAACGTGCCTATTTTCAACCCAACTTCCCAAATTCAACCTTGCAGCCCTCGAAAACAAAATCAAAACATGCACTATTACAATTAAGCTAAGACATATTACTCCCATGCCCCTGGGATACTCAGACTTCTCCTGGTTCCAAATTTGGCCATTTGATGACTTTTGCCCATTAAGAATGACGTCAACCACTCCATCATTGGGCAAATTACATCAATTGAAACAAATACTGGTTACTTAGACTTCACCTGACTAGACCCAAGAACATGCAAGCACAACCCCACCATTTTAATCAATTTTAAGGCATAAAAAATTTTGGTAAATCAACATATAAGCATTACGGGCACGATATTCAAATTGACAAAGGTACACACATAAACAATTATTATTAGAGAGGCCCATCACACATCACTAAGACAAAATCAATTGCAAATGAGTACAAATTGTTAAAAATGAACTCGGGGTTCGAAAAACTAACCTTTCATGCCGAATAAATAAATTGAGAAGCTAGACGACAAAGTGTCCAACTCCGAACACAAATTCGATGACTAAAATGTGATAAAAACATATGAAATACAGGAAATATTGTCCGGGTGTGAGTTTGGGAAGTTCAAAAGTGAGGGAAAGTGAAAGCGTTTGAAAGTTTAAACCTTTGGCCTTTAAAAACCATCCAGTTCTCACCCATTCGACGACATTATTCTTGCTCGTCGACCCACTCGGCGATATGCCGAATGGGAACTTACCTCACTGAGTTTACAGAACCTCCAATTAAGGTGGGGGCCAAACGACGAACTAAGTCGTGAATGCCGACCTGGTCGGCGATTCGCCGATCAGCTCATGGGATCACCGCATTTTACAGACTCTAATTTAAAAATGTCTAGAGTCTAACAGGGGTCCAAGTCGGACTCGCCGACCTCTTTGGTGAATCGCCGACTCGACTTTTAGCTCACCAACCTGCACTTTTAAAACACTTTACATACCTTGACCTGCACAATCAACACACCATTATTTTAACTCAAAAATAAAGCAAATAAAAACTTGGGTTGCCTCCCAAGAAGCGCCTTAGTTAACGTCGCGGTACGACACAAGTCCACACTCAAACCTCATTCTTGGGGTTAGAGATAGTATCACTAGGAAAAACCTCTTGCTGTCTCAGGTTTAAATGAGATGAGATAACATTTGGTTCTCTAACTGCTTGATCGATACTGAATGGGAGGTAACCGTCTGGCTAAGGGTCGATACATCTTCTTTCATTTCTTTCAAAATCTTGTCAGACCCTCAACTTTGTTGAGGATACGAGAAAGCATATCCTCCAACCAACCTCCCTCGGAATCATTTGGCTTTTGGCACTAATGGGGAGGAAGATATATGTCCTTCTCCCCTTCTCTCTCTTTCCAAGTGGGGTTACAGTCCCTCCACTCTCGATCACGATCCTTCTAACCTTCGTTCCTATTCCAAACTTGGTTACCACCCTGCCCCGGGCAGTTTGAAGGATAACCACCTCTTTGGTTAGATAGGAAGTTCACCTCTTCGTTGTACTAAGCCTCAAACTTGGCCTCATCCAGATTAACACACCCGACACCCACGACATGGAAACCTTGAGCTCCAGCTCCCATGACATTTTTGGACAAAATATCAAGTTGTGTCATGATCTTGGCCATGTTTTATCCCTTTCTTGGTCTATCTCCATCTTCTCCTTGGTCAATTTAAATGTGAGAGGGGAGACCTGGTCTTCACGAGTGTACCATGCCCGGTTGATTGTGGTCATGCCATCCAAGAGCTGAGCCACTATCATATAAGGTTGCTGCATCAAACCTCCAGGAGAAAGTTGGTCAGCAACAACCTTGTTTACCGAGTCAAGGCTCCAGTAAAAATACTGCAGCAACACATTGCCAGGCCAGCCATGAGTTGGGCATTGGAGCACAAACTTCTTGAATCGTAGCCAAGTTTCATGAACTGGCTCACCCTCCAGACGCTTGAAGCTCTGCATGCTATCCCAAATAGTCATCATCTTCGAAAGAGGGAAAAATCTCACTTGAAATGCGATGACCAACTGCTCCCACTAAGTGATTGATTCGCATGGAAATTCAGCCAGCCACTTACATGCTTCTCCCATTAAAGAGAATGAGAACAACCTCAACCGGACCGACTCTTGGGATACTCTAGACATAATATGACCAAGGAAAGCAACTGATTGCAACGAAAACTCACATTTGTTAAACTTAGCGAATAACTGGCGATCTTTGAGAATTTACAGGACAACCATCAAATGAATCGCATATTCTTCCTCATTTCTAGAGTAAATAAGGATATCATCAATAAAGACGATAATGAATAAGTCCAAATACTATTTGAACACTCTGTTCATCAAATCCATGAAAGTTGCAGAGCATTGGTTAGTCCAAATGACATAACTACAAATTCATAATGACCATACCGTGTTCTGAAGGTTGTTTTTGGGATGTCACTATCTCTGACTCTGAGGTGATGATAACTGGATCCGAGGTCTATTTTTGAAAAATGACTAGCACCCAGAAGTTGGTCAAACAAGTCATCAATCCTAAGGATAGGGTACTTATTCTTGATTGTGTAACATCTCGGAAATCTACTGACCTAGGCTAAAGCCTAACACGTAGTCTAGTAGCCTAAATAGGTTTAAACGGCAGGATTAGAATCCTAAAATAACCTCCCTTAGTTGGTACTGATGTCTTAGTCCCTAAACGTCAAGGAAAGGCCCCCCCAAAGACCCCCTAAGGGTCCTTGAGGAGGACCAATGGACTACCCTAAAAGCTGTCAAAAATAGCTTGACTCACTAAATGGGCACCCACGTCTCGTGGGTGGACTCACGCCCCGTAGGTGGGGGTTGTGAGTCAAGCTTAGACCTCTCACAATTTTCCCAAAGTCTTTGTCCAATCTACGGATGAGCAGTACACTTCGTGGACTCACTCACGCCTCGGGGGTGAGGTCTCGTGTGTGAGGATTGAAGATTGTCCAAAAGAGGAGTTGTAGACCCAAACCACGATGTGACCAGTACGGTCCGTGGAGCCATCAACGCCCTGTGGGTGGGGTCATGGAAAGGAGCCTACAATGTTGCCTTAATCTCGGCCAAGGGTGAAACATTTTAAGTAATTCCTATTTTAATTATTAAAAGGTGGGGATGGTTTATATTAGTTATTTATACATATATAAGTAGTTATTAACTATTAACCACCTCTTTAACACCTCATAACTCACAAGACTCAAATTAGAAACCAACTCTCCTCTCCAAAAATTTTCTCTCTAAGACTCCATTGAAGAGCAAGAACAAGGTCAAGCTAGGGGTTCAAGAAGTAGCCTTTCTTCTCCAATTTTCTGTTGAAATCAACTAAGGTATGGATGCTTTTAATCCTTGTGTAGCTATCACCCAAGGAGCCCTTTCAAACTATGTTTTAAGACTTTCAAATCCCCAAAAAAACCTAGGGTTTCAATCTATGTCTTGGGTCTTTCTCTAAAACGTTTTCAATTGTTTAATTATGAGTTATAATGATTTATTATGATGATTTATGATTTTATTAATGGAGTATTGTTGGATTTTGATGAAAATCTCCCTTGGACCATTATTTCCCCCTTCTTATTAAACTGTGAACTAAGTTGTGGCTTGATTGATCACGGAAGCATGACAATTGATTCGGTTTACATTTATTAAGTTGTTGAATCATGAAATCCCCCTATCTAATGTGGTAATTCGAGAAGTTATGGTTGATCTTAATTTACATCCTTAAAAAGGCAATTAGTTAGGGTTTGTTTATGTTGATAAGGATGGTATATGAACTAGTGATTCACTTAGATAGTGATGATCCTATGACTATTGTGTAATTTTGGTATTGATGCAAGATCCTTCTCCCCTATACCCATACACTTGACTATGCATGAAAGGTCTATAATTATGATAATGTTGTTGGGTTGATTCAAAGGCTATTTTCCTGAAACACTATGAACATGATATGAAATTTTTACTCACATATTAATGATTCTAAGGTTGAAAGGACATTCTCACCTAATGAATCCATGAGCTACCAAGATACTATGTTATTCTTCCGTGAACATGAATATAAGGTAAATACTTTACATTAATATTAAAGGGAATTAAGCTTAGCACCGAGTGGATATGAATATGAGATGGAAGCTTTTACGTTAGCAAGTTCGGCTTCCTGAAACAAGTTATCTCATGAGATGGAAACCTTTTACCTTAGTTAGTCTGGTTTTCTAGTAGCAATCTCCTTATCACATAAATATATGCCCACATAGTTCTTTTAGCTAGTGGATCCACCTAAATGCTAAACATGTTAGTTCTACCTTAGGCAAATAGGACACCTCTTATCGGTGTGGGGCATGACACCAGATTCCATGTAGCTCACATTATCTATGTCGATTAAGTCTATATTTCCTTACATGACAAGAACATGATACATGCCATGACAAGAACAAGAATATAAACTATGAACAAGAACATTAGTTATGTATTATGATTACTTAAGGGGTTTTACTTAATGTGAGAGGGGGTATGGGACTTCACTTATGCATTGCACAAGTAAGCTTTGAGAGTGATTGTGGTATGTGCTTGATGACACGATGCTTTATGAGTTAATGTATGTTTTACATGAATATGAACAATGAACATGAATCATGAATATGAACATGAACATGAATATGAGCTATACCTATGACTTCTTAATGAGCTTTTCTTAGTATGAGTGGGGATATGGGACTTCACTTGTACATTGCATAAGTAGACTTATAAAGGGGTTATGGTGTGGTTTTCTTATGACATGAAGATGTATGAATCTATCTATGCATGATATGAATTGATTTTAAGAGTGACTTTCCTTATTATGAGTTATGAACATGAATGTCTCCTTGTCTATGAGTGTTGGCTATGGATAAGGTCAAGGTAAGTTTTGTATGACTATGGTAACCTAGGGTTGCTTATGATATAGTTTGACTGTGTACTTACTCTAAATGTGCATGATGGCTTTTAAACTTGATAAAGGCATGTTTTCAACTAAATGTCCCTTTTATGCATGTTTTAAGGAATTTTATGCATGGCTTCCATACTTAGCACATTATTTGTGCTAATCCTTATTCTCTACATTTTCTTAAAAGTGTAGGTTCCGGTCATTGAGACGTACTTCTCCTTTCAAGTGAAGCTTGGGTTGCCTATTCCCTAAGCTTGATGAGTCGTCATGATTCGATGACAAGATGTTATTCTTTTCTAGTTACCTTTGTACTTTCCATTTTCAAGACTATGATGTAAAGGGCTATGTCCCTAAGATTGTATTAGATGGTTTCTTTGAGACAAGGTCTAGACTCTTATATTCCTTTTATGAAAATACTTCTATTGTAAAAGTTTTAAATTCTGCATCATTTCTATGTACTTATGTTCATGATTATGCTAAGGACTTGTATGAGACCCCTTCGGGGTCAAGTACGCCGTATTACGTCTGGGGTACCCCTGGGTCATGAAAAACTTGGTATAAGAGTACAAGGTTTAGAATGATTTTAGGATGATGTCTCATGAACCACGTCTAGTAAATTTTTGTTCATGAGTATGAAGCACGCCACACTTATGAATGAGAGGCTATAAAATGCTTAGGAACTTTCACTTCTTTCATTACTCTTTAGTCATGCCTTAGAGTTTTAACTTTATGAAGTCCTTTTACAAAACCTTCTTTTGTGTATATAGGATATGAATACAAAAAGGGCGACCACAAGAAGAGTGGAAGAGGAGATAGTGAATGAGGGACTTCCTCCCCAAGGTTCTCAAGAGCCTCAAGTTCCTCGAGCTCCTAATGATGATAGGGCTATGACCAATGTGGTAATAAGGGGGGCTCTCAAAACATTGACTCAAGTCATGACGGCACAAGCACAATCCGTGACAACTCAAGCCCAAGCCATGACGACATAAGAAAATAGGGAAGTTGGGCCCTGTGTGAACCCTAATGTGAGCACCATGGCTTCAAGGTTGAGATACCTCACAAGAATAACCCCTCATATGTTCTTTGGTTCCAACGTGAATGAAGATCCACAAAAGTTTGTGGAAGAGATCTACAAGATAGTTGATACTATGGGGGTGACTTTTATTGAGAAAGACAAACTAGCCGCTTATCAATTAAAGGATGTGGCCCAAGTATGGTATACTCAATGGAAGGATAATAGGCCTATAATAGCAGGTCCCATAAGTTGGGAAGTGTTTAAGAAAGAATTTGTTAATAGGTTATTTCCCCGTGAGAAGAGGGAAGCCAAGGTAAAGGAATTTATCAACCCTCATCAAGGAGGTATTAGTGCTCAAGAATATTCTCTAAAATTCACTAAGTTTTCCAAATATGCTCCATCTTTGGTGGCAAATCCGAGAGATGGGATGAGTCAGTTTGTGATCGGAGTGTCCGAGTTGATTGAAGAAGAATGTCGTG
>NW_026022669.1:19838-27830 GCF_019186545.1 Solanum stenotomum | reverse complement strand
CCCTCTCCTTGGGGTTTTGACTATGTGACCAATTGTTGAGTTTTACTAAGTGGGTGTCATTGATTTGTGAATAATGGTGTTAATTTGAAGTGGGCCTGATTTGCTGCTGCATTTTGAGGTCATCTTGCATGATTATTGTCACTAGTTCAGTGTTTTGTGCTTGCTCGAGAGAGAAGTGCAAAGCCAAAGTAGCAAGTTTAGCATCCTTAGTAGTGGCTCATGATATGCTCAAATTACACCTCCCTAAAGAAGCATAAGCGATCGTTATCAAGTAAAGAACCCAACTTGTAGGTTGGGGTCGATCCCACGAGGAAAAATGGTTTAAACTTTACTTTAACCAACACTTATATTCAATTAGTCAAATTACTTCCAGAAACATGTAATTAGAAGGGGGGGATTTTGTAAAACAAATTGTAAGAATTCAGTAAACAAAAGTTAATTATGGTTGTTGTCAAGATAAGAGAATTAACTAGGGTATATGTGTTCCCCACAAGCTCATAACGCAGTAATCCTAGTAATAACAATCCTTTCCTAGTATATCACATGCAAAGTGGTAAGTTATGTATCTCTAAATCCTTGGTCCGGCATCTAGAGAATTTCACCCCGCAACGGCTACGTGTGTATAATTTACTAACCCTTACCTATACCTCATATTTGCCATCATAATCGATGTTTAGCTTAGTTATTACTTCGCACCAATCGACACTAGACTATTAGATAGTATCACACTAAATCTATGTTGATGATTCTTTTCTTGTTAATTACCTCCTTGGTCCGGCAAGTAGTAACAAGGCGAGTTCTAACGTTGGCCACCGTTAAAAAAACTTCTAAACGAAAGAATTATCAATGCATGCAAAATTCTAGTCAAGAATTGCTTACTTACTATTCATACTTTGTTAATCGCTCATGGTTCCCACAACCCTAGTTGTGGATTTAGTTACCCATATTAGCATGAACACAATTCATAGTTTTAGATGAAGAAATCATGAACTTACGTAAAGGGAATAATAAACCCAGAAATTCAACTTGAATTGCAAAGCCACAATCTTCAAAACGAACTTAGGAAATCAATAATTACTAGATTTGCAAATTAGTCTCCAAAGTCACAAAATAAAACTAGAATAATAATATCTCACCCCCAAAAATGAGGTTTACATGCCCTATTTATAGAAAACAAATCCTAAGTTAAAAGGGTAAAAATTAAGGAAAGTTTGTTCAGGCACGCGTCATCATTCCACGAGACTGACTCACGGACCGTCAATGGATCCATAATCCATGAGTCCCTTTCGTCAGCCAGGACTTAGAAAATATTTCACCTTCCAAAAATCAGCTTCTCGGAAGCAAACGACGGAACTGCAGTACAGATCGTATATCGATCTACGGTCCGTCAATCCCCTTCCGTAGCTCCACACTTGGAATCTTCAAAAATAAGGTACTGGAACCCTCGCAGTATCAATCTACGGTACAGTCCGTAGATCAATCTACGGACCGTCAATGGCCACCGTGGTTCGACACTTGGTCAGATTTCCTTGATTTGCCTTCCATGCCTTGCCTGCTGAACTACGGTAATCACCTATGGACCGTCAATGGACCTACGGTCCATAGATCACCTTCGTGAATGTCCTTTTTCTGCATTTCTTTCAGCTGTCTCTATACTTCCGCGCCTGAACATCTTTCCTGCAAAATATGATAAAAACACATAAATACCAATACAAAAAGGCCCTAGACACACACAACTTGTAAGTGAAATGTATTAGAAATACCGTAAACTCACGGTATATCAGGTCACAATGATTTCAGATTGAGAAAGTGAAACATGGAACCTATCCTTTGTATCTAGCTCGAGAGAGTGGATTTGATGAGGACAAGGATTGGGCATCTTCTGTCTAGTGTTGAAGTTTGAGAGAATTCGACAAAGATAAGGTAATTGTTCGAGAGAAAATTACTTTACATATAGTCCTACCTACCCACGACAATTTATCCCATTATGAGCAACACTGTTCATCCACTAAGTTGAATTCAATAATTGGTTGGTCAATTCCCCAAGTGTTACCTCTTTATTTGATCATTTCGTGTCAAGTGTTGAATTGGATTGATAATTATAATCTGAAATTCGAAGCTTAAACCAAAAAGGTGCAGTAAGTGTTCAGTTGAAGAGATTGTTGTCATACTTCTATAATTGAATTCAAACGAGAAGCTACTCTCTATGGGATCGATCCCAACTCATTTAGTTAGGTTATATATGGACTAGAGATCGTGGACGCTTAGAACTGGATGGAGTGTCTTTAAACGTTAATCAAAATGGCTCTGTTGCTGAGGAGTTGTGTTACTTAGAATTCTTTGATTGAAATTTGATTTGTGAATTGTTTGGCTATAGTTGAATTGACTTAGGCTGCATTGTGTAGTGTTGGTTGGACTATATAGAAGTAAAAATAAGTGAGGAAGAGTTGAATGGTAATCAAGCAGGTCATCGGGATGGTGTAGATAATATCAATAGTGTTTACAACACATCTCATGCAGGTGAAATGGGTGTAATTTGCATACCACAAGCAGATGGGAATGTAATATTTGAAGTCAATGGCAGGACTATGAGTCTCCTCCAAATGAGAGGACTCTATGGAGGGCTAGAGCACGAAGACCCGCATGAGTATGTAGGAAGTTTTACAGAGGTACGCAGCCTGTTGTCATTCAATAATGTGTCACAAGAGTCAATCCATCTTCGGTTATTTCAACTATTTTTACGGGGGAGGCTAGCAAGTGGTTGGCCGAGATACCAAACAATTCCATCACATCATGGGAGGAGTTGATTATAACATTCACTACAAGATTCTTTCCCCCATCAAAGTGTCACAGCCAAGGGGTAAATCCTAGACGTAACACATCGTACATGACCCCAAAGGGGTCTCATACAAGCCCTTAGCATATCATGACATAACAACACAGGGAAAATTGCAGAAAAATTTAAAACTTTCTTTACAATAAAGTCTTTTATAAAATGAGAGAGAGTCTATACACTATGTCTTAAACCATCTATAACATTTGAATTAAAAACTCTTGAATATAATCTTAGGGACACGACCCTTACAAAAAGTCTAAAACATAAAAGAAACACATAAAGGACATATGGTCAAGCCCTCGAATACTATGACGACTCACCAATCTTCTTCTTCTTGATATGTAATCACTACAAGAAATTTCATTTTCAACGACCAATTCTTGTCCACAGAATATGAATTCGGTCGTTAATAATATATCTATAACGACAAAATAATTTTTTTGTTGTTAGAAGTTAATTTTTAATTAATTCTCAGCGACCAAATAATTTTCGGATGTTAAAAAAGTTAGTATCCGGTTGTTAATTAATAATCAAGAAGGGCCCTCTTTAATTATTTTATAAAACAATATCACACGTCTCTCTACATACCCCACCCCTCCCCTCTACATACCCCACTCCTCCCATCCGTTTGGAACAACAAACACTAATATTGTCAAATTTCTGGGTTTGTTCACTTTGTTGTTAGAGAAATCAGGGGAACGATCTACACAATCTACAGGTGAATCAGCTCTCACCTACAGTTAGAGAAAATTCAACAGCTTGGAGGATATGGTGCTTCTCTCTAGTTCTGTTAGAGGTTTGGGGATTCTCGATTTCCATCTTCCCACATTTTATCAGCCGTACGTCTCTCTCAGTTCAAAATAATGAGCTTTAGTTTGTTGGAGGAAAATTAGCAAGAAGATAAGATCCAAAGCTTGCGTCAATTTCTAGGTTTGTTGAGAAAAATTAGTCATGGGTTTCTTAGTTCCATCTATTAAAGGAAATCATGTATTTCTATTTTGATTGCAGAACACATTCTAATTTGTTGTAAAGTGAATCGTTCTTGTTTCTTACTTCTAGTCGGCTTATGGGTCTATTGGATGATTGAGTATTCTTCTCTTTGGGGTAAGTTTATGCTATTTTTACTTTGAATTGCTTTGTGGAATAATTAATTTTTCCAAATTCTGTAGTTTCCCTGATTTTTCAGTTTCCATTTAGGTTTATTTTTTCTCTTTTTAACTGAAAACATTTTTCTGCTTTATGCACTAGTGTAGTTCAGTCATATCCTTATTAATGTGTGAACTGAATCCTTTAATATTTCTGCATCCATGTTTTTTTCGATTTCTTTTTGTATGGTTCAGGTCATAGAAAAACATAGTTGTCTCACTTCTTTTGATAAAGTAAAGGATAAAACTGTGTCAATTATAATATGATTTGTTTGTACAGACTAGAGTTAACTTCTTTCTCAAGCTCTTAACAAATATTTATTTAGCTTATTCTTGCTCGACTTAACGTGTAACCTAATTGTGATTCACTGCATCCGAGTTCACCTTCAAAGTTGCCATTTTGACTAGTTTGTCGGCAAGCATCAATCTGAAAAAAGGATAGAGCTTGGACATTCTTTTAACTTTGTCTTATTTGACATTTGAATCTTGTCTAATCTCTATGGATAAGTGTGTCGTGATACTTGAAATAGAAATTTTCTTGATGCTATTGTTTCTTTGCAATGATGTCATCATATCTCTTCATTCATATGCCTCTCTTTGACAATGATGTACTCGATATTTGCTTGAGATAGAATCTATCTTGTCTTATAACTTTATTATGTAGGTGCCAAGGAGCTAAAAATTGACTTTTAGAAGAATCAAAATCACCTAGAGTTTGAAATATGTTTGCATAGTATGTACTGAAGATTCATTATGGAATCATTCTCTAGTTCAATAGCTATCTATCATAAGAAGTCTGTCCTGTAGCTATCTGTGTCTTTTTGAAGTTTGCTATTACTTGAAAGCCAAATAACAAAATATATAAATCAACCCATCATTATATATTTTGGCTATTCATTTTACAAGGCAACAAAATTGATAACCATTTCATTTTTTTTGCTCTGTACATAAGTTTAGTATTTTTGAATGAAAATAGGGAAGGCAACAAGAAAGTTATTAATCTCTAGCCTTAACTTTAATTATCAGTCCTTGTCTCTGTAAAATCTAGTCATAGGTCACTATGTATATCCTTGCAATAACTATTCCCTGAATATGCTTGCCTCTGCTTAGAATTGGTTCATGTATTAACTGGTTTTAGGATTCTCTAAGACAACCAAATCACTTCTTAGTAGATGGTTATTGTTTTCCTTATCTGATGCATAGTGGATTCTCAAAGACGACCACAATTATAACTTATATTGTCGTGTTAAATTGACAGCTTCTCTTCATACTGCTCATCTTCACCTTGCTGCGACTAATAATCTGGAAACATTCTTGAAGGTAAGTTTGGATTCTTATAACTATGAATTTGTTTGTGAAATGCCTCATTTTTCTCAAATCTGAACTTGTATTGTATGATTCCATATCAGTTTCTTTTTTCTATTTTTTGTGTCTGTGGAATTGAGCATATTAGTGGTAAGCATATATGTTGAATGTCCTATTGTGAGAACTCTTGTTAGTATACTTGATTGAAAATAAAATGATGTGAGATAATGATTGTTGTTATAGAAAAGTGATTTGCATCTCATTCTGTAAAGAATGGACTGCAACTGAAACTTGGAAGCAAGTTGTTGTTTATTGACTTGACAAGCAGTAGGAAATAGGAAGAAAAATGGATTATCTTCATAATAAAGAATGGATTCTCTTAGACAACCACATTAGTTCTTAATAGATGGTTATTGTTTTGCTTTTCTGATGCATAGTGGATTCTCTAAGACAACCACAGTTATAACCTATATTGTCGTGTTAAATTGACAGCTTCTCTTCATACTGCTCATCTTCACCTTGCTGCGACTAATAATCTGGAAACATTCTTGAAGGTAAGTTTGGATGCTTATAACTATGAATTTATTTGTGAAATGCCTCTTTTTTCTCAAATCTGAACTTGTACTGTATGATTACATATCAGTTTTTTTTTCTGTTTTGGTGTTTGTGTGGTTGAGCATATTAGTAGTAAGCATATATATATGTTGAATGCCCTAATGTGAGAACTCTTGTTAGTATACTTGATTGAAAATAAAATGAGGTGAGATGATGACTGTTATTGTAGAAAAGTGATTTGCATCTCATTCTGTAAAGAATGGATTGCAACTGAATCTTGGAAGCAAGTTGTTGTTTTTATTGACTTGAATAGCAGTAGGAAATAGGAAGAAAAATTCTCGTTTAAGTGCACTAATACCACATGTTAAATAACTACCAAGTGAATAAGTATATTTCAAATAACACTATTCATTCTTTGTGCATGTAGTTTGTTTTTTTCCCATTCTATGATGAAGTCCTTCTGCTTAAACAAGACTATTTTTTCATCTTTTCCATTTATCCTTAACTTGTCTCCTACTGTCTTGATTATATTTCCACATTAATGAAATGAAATAGGCCTGCTTCTAGTTGGATTAATGTGAAAATGTGTGCCTATTATTTTGTCTCTTGCGANCTTACCACTACCTCGTGGAGGTAGAGAGGCTGTTTCCGGTGGACCCTCGGCTCAAGTACATCCAAACCAAGTAAGAGAAGAGGAAACATTATATAAAACGTGAAAATGTGTATTTTCACATTAATGAAATGAAATAGGCTGCTTCTAGTTGGATTAATGTGAAAATGTGTGCCTATTATTTTGTCTCTTGCGATAGCTTTTGTGAATGGAAACTAATATAGAGTGTTTCAAGAGATTTTCGAGTATGAAAGTTCATTCTAAAAATTAAAAAGAGAGCTGAAAGATTGCTGCAAAAATGAATACAATGTAATCTTTTAGGACTGAAAGGTTTAGTATAAGTAAATACACTGTATACAAGAAAAGTTAGATAGACAACATGATTTGAATCTGATTTGTCTAAGTTGTTTACTGATTTAAATATTGAGTTGATGTTATACATTAAGGTATGTTTGGGGTACACATAGGTGTGTTAGATACATTGATTTTTTTAGGAGAAAACTAATTCAGTTAGTACTATACTTGCTTTTGCTAGCTTGATGACTTAAACCTTAAAAAAAATAAAATTACACAAGAGTACATATATACTCACTGTTTGATTAATTGAACATTAGAACAAAAAGATAGTAACATTAAATAAACATAGTATTAAATTTTATTCAAAACAAAATTTTAGTTCTTACTCTTTTTTGTTGTTATACTAATATGATTGTTATATATTTTTCGTGATTCAAGACTATGGCACCTAATAAAGAATGGATGCAACTTTTTGATGATCGACTTGATAATGCTTATGTGCTTGGGGTGGAGAAATTTTTGAATTATGCTTTTACAAAGTTAGGAGAAAAACAAAAAATACGTTGTCCATGTATGAAATGTTGTAATGCATCTTCAAGAACTCGTGAGATGGTTAGGTCACATTTATTGGTACATGGAATTGTCCGAAGTTATACTTTTTGGTATCATCATGGGGAGAGGTTACATGAACCAGAATCAGATTCTGAATTTGTAGACAATAATGACATTGAAAGGGATGATGAGGAGGATGAAATACATGAGATTTTAGGGGATTTATATCCTAATTTGAATGAAGTCATTATGAACATAGGTGGTGATGATTTTATTGAGGAGGAAGCAAAACAATTTTACAGTCATTTAAAAGATTTTGAGCAACCAATCTATGAAGGTTCCAAAGATTCTAAACTTTCTACTTTGGTCAAATTACTTCATATAAAAAGTATTGGTAAATGGAGTAATGCGTCATTTACAATGTTGTTGAAGATGTTGAAGGAAGATGGATCAAATTTGCCAACTTCATATTACAATGCAAAAAAGATAATTTGGGAGCTTGGATTTTCTTACCAGAAAATTGATGCATGTAAGAATAATTGCACGTTGTATTGGAAGGATGATGCGCTTCTTGAATCTTGCAAAGTATGTGGAACATCTAGATGGAAGGAGGATAAACGTAATAGGGAAACAAAACTTAAGCATGGGAAAAAGATACCATGCAAGATTTTGCGTTATTTTCCTCTAAAGCC
>NW_026022669.1:0-18629 GCF_019186545.1 Solanum stenotomum | reverse complement strand
GCCGGAACAACGGTGGTGGGGATACTTGGAATCGGTGGGGGAGAAGCCGTGAGCTGAGGAAGATTGGCCCATTTAGAATGAAGGAAACTAGTAAACGTCGTCGTAATGGTCTGCCGGAATTGTAGACGCCGCCGTAAAAAATAGGGATGTTAGGGCGGCGCTGCTAGCTGATTCTAATGGAGCTTTGAGAGAGAGAAATGGGGACGATTTAAATATGTAGTATGAAGAAGTAAAGAAAGAACTGGTCATCGCCGTGGCCAATTATAGCTATAGGTATATTGTTTATACGAATATATAATGTTTTGGTTACATAATATCACACATTAATATTTTGAATGTACGCAACAACATGGTTGATTGATTGGGGGTGAGTCTTCCATATAGAAGGCTGAGATCTAATCCAGTCCCGATCTGCTATTTAGTCATTGAACTCATCGCATGCGATTGTCAAATACGATTAACATCGTATGTATTAGTGAGCTATTTACATCTCATACTACCACAAAGTATTTATTATAGAATATAGCTTTTATCCAAAGAATAGAAGTTTATGACAGAAGTTATGGATATCCAGGGATTTCAAAAATAAATAATAAAACTTTTAAACTTAAACAATATGATATATTTAATTAACAATAAAAATAAACATAATATTTTAATATTGTATAAATAACAACCCTCCGAACAAAGTGTGAAAGTATATTTATCCCTTCAAAAACAGTGTGAAAGTACATACATTTATAACCAATCGTGATGATTTTTATTTTTTGAATTAAAAAGTATATTTAAAATACTTATTTTCAAATATTATTCACATTAAATGATTTTCTTATATAATGCTTAAAAATATCAGATAAAATGTTAAAATTAAAAATATCATCATGTAATATATATTACCCTTATATAGAAGGGAGAGTTGTGAAGGACCAACATGGCTGCAAAAGTTGTACCCTTGGCTGCAAGAGTTGTGAAGGACCAACATGGCTGCAAAAGTTGTACCGTTGGCTGCAAAAGTTGTACCGTGCAATTTCAACAAATAGACAAGTAAGGGCATTTTTGTAATTTCACGGCATAAATTGGTACTTCTTTCATAAGCCACCTGTTATTGCTTAGTGCAGTTTTTTTCCAATAGTTAACTCATTCCCACTTTCTCCATTTCATTCTACATTATTCTTTCTGAAGCTCTTGAAATTGTAGAGAAAATACTATCAAACGTTCTTAATTTCTTTGATTCTTTCTTTATTTTGTCTATTTATTTACAGGAAATTAATAAATTTTGCGCTTTGCCATTGTTGAAATTTCCAAACACGCAGAAAGCGCAAATACAGTTCAGGTAACAATCTCTTTTCGAAGTTCAAATTTGAATCGTATCATGTATGTGTGATTATTGCTCTGTTTCAGCTTCTCCTTGGGTTGTATCATTACTCCTTATTAGAAGTGACACTTTAGAGGGGACGAACACATGCACCAACTATTGTATTATGTGCTTTATTGATTTTTTATTATTTAGAAGTGGAGTGTATCTCATTGAGGATNCAGAATCAGTACAAAAGATTAAATGGTACTGCATGAGAACATTCTGTTTTTTTGTGTAAAGAGGATAGTACAGATGATGCAGATTTTAGATTTTTTTTACTTCTTTACAGTTCAAGCCTAGACTTTCAGTTTTTTAGTCATTGATGTAAATCTTTTTGGTGGTTGCCAGCACAACTTTACCTTTTTTAAAAGAAAAAAGAACATAGTTGTTGTTAAGTACTATACCTTGTCACTTGGAAGTAACATGATTTAAGTGAAGCCATGTTGAAAATTTAGCCTTGGCACAATTAATATGTGAGCTGATAGAGTGTAACCGGCCGTATTATGCATATGCTTATTCTATTCTTGTGATACTTGACATAGCCTTATAGTATAGGTGAGGAACCATGTTTCTTATATGATTAGCGTTGGTTTAAACTAGCTCGAAAGGTGATGTGATGCCTTGCACGTTGCAACATGTGTAATGCATGTTATAACTCCAACGGAAGTATTTAAACTCGAGACGGGAAGGTGATAATTGAGCTTAAAGTTGGAAGTTAAGTGCTAAGTTAAAGAAAAAAATATTAATAATTAGAGAATGGAATAAAATAGGTGAGCTGCTTGCTTGACTTAACTAAGCTAGTAGGTGACAAGTAGGTGCATCACCTACTTTGACTTATTGACCAGTCCAAAGAACCAAGTAGGTGCATCACCTACTTGAGCTATATGGATCTAGTTAAAAAGACCAAAGTTTATGGATCAGATTTGGGCCTATGCTAATGGACTCACTTGAGGCCCAAACTATATTAAATAAAACAAAATGAAATTAAAGCCCAGCAGCCAAATCTGCCAAGGCCCAATATATTTAAGCCCAAGTGAAAGCTAGTAGGTGCATCACCTAATTTGACCTTTTGAGCTGCTTGATATACATAAGCAGGTGCATCACCTACTTGACCAATTAATGGCTGAAAATGAAGATTTCTAGTAGATATTCTTAAAGGTGAAGAAAGCTCAATATAAAGATATATTGGCTGCTATTCTCACTCATTTTAACACACATTATTAAGGATTAGCTCCAGCTCTTTCTCTCTCTTTTCTCTTAAGGATTAAACAACAACCTTAAAGTTCTTCTAGGGTTCTTGAAGAAACCCTCATCTCTGCAAGACAAGGTAAGTGAAAACACTTATGGATTTAGCTTAATTCTCCCATGGATGATTAGGAAAACATGTTATTCATGCTCAAGTATAAGTATAAAGGTATAATATTTCTAGATGCTACTGCTCATTTCCTTGGTTATTAAGATACTTTTCTATTCTTCTTTGGTTTAAGTGTGAAGGGAAGTTGAAGTTCTAGAGGAATTCAAGTTATAAGGAGAAGTTGCAGAAATTGAGGTAAGGTGACTGCTCCATTTTCTTCCTCCTTATGTATGAGTTTGAGTGAGGACTTATGGGTGTGTTGTCATAAAGAACTCAAGGGGGTGGTGAGTTCAATAATTGGTTNAGGATGAGGATGGTTAACATCCACATCTTTCAAGCCTCTTACAATACTTAATATTTACATTAGCAAAGAAAGAAAAGAAAAAATAGCAAGAATCATGTTGTCTAATATGTGAAATTTGTGGATTAATCATTCTTCCTCACACTCTAAGCATTGGAATTATATATTTTGGTGAGTTCTTACTGAGTTTATTCTTTATGTTCTTCACTCTTTCAGATTGTTATGTTTTTCTGATGGTGATCTATGATAATGTTGATGGCAAGGTGTGTTGATGGCGAGGTGCCTTATTGAGATTTGCGAGTAGCTCATATTGAGAGGTAAGGAATGAAATCTTATTTTCGGTAAAAATTATAGGAATTGTTTTACGGTTACAAAAATTTTCATATAGTGTTCAAGATATTTTATTAATTTTGATTTTAATTGATCTATTTTCATATAGCCTTTGTTTTACAGCTTCTTTGGATAAATAAAAGATCTCCGTCTAAAATTCAACTAACTCTTCCTTTAACTTGCACATCATTTAAATTTTTGTTCCCTTTCTGTTTACACTTCTTGAAAAGCAGACTGATACTTATCACCAAAAAATGAGCAGTGCTTAGTAAAGTAGAAATCATTACCTGTCAATTGTTAGCTGTCAATTGTTCATAGTCAGCAGTGGAAGAGGGGGTAGCTTTGATTGCTCAAGTTGCCCATTTTTGAGTTCATTTTCTCCTCAAGAGATATATCTCAAGTTTGACATACGTATTTCAGCATCAATGACCTCTTTTTACAGTATTTACTCATCAAAATAATGCAAATAAAGACATGGTACGTAATAGTTTTATCATTGAAATAAAAAGCCTCAACCAAAAAGTCAACTAATGCCTTATGAAATTCACTAATTTGGAATAAAATCAAGGACCTCGCTTTATGTGTGTTATCAATATGTCATATGTGTGATTCGGTAAGACCTAAGGAATGTCTAACAATGATGAGAGAAAAATGTACAAGAGATACAGTTTCTAATTAAATTAGCACTAACCAAGAATAGATTGCTATTTAAATTATTCGATTTATATGCCTCTTCCTGCATGAGTGCTTATTTGTCATATGTACATGAAAAACTTCATTTATAATGTGCCTCTTCTTGCACGAGTTCTTATTTGTCTAATGTCATTTTGCTATAGTTTCAGGTAATATAAAGGATGACGCCCCTTATATACTTTGTTTGGCTGGAGTATCAAGTATGGTAAGACCTTTTATTTGCATAGACTTTCAGAAATCAATAAGTCGTACAATTTAACTTTAAGAACTAGATTAAAATTATTTTGATGAATGGTGGTTGACCTATACATTGAATATATCGAATTTAGCATGAGGTTGCGACACACACACACACACACACACACACATATATATTGATCCTTTTCTATATTGTTCTTTCTTGTGTTAATTGTTGAATGCTTAATCTATATTCTTTTATCTAAGGGTGATATTTCTATGTGAGATAAGTCTTTTGTTGAGTCGAGTTGAAGCCAAAAATTTTTTTTATCAAAACATCTTGTGGATTTCCTAGAGACCTGGTTAAAAAATGTTGTGCTTGGCTTGTTCCCGGATATGAGGGATTATTCTACTTCATTAGTAAGTCATGTTTGATATGAAAAGTGTCTCATTGTAGAGGGCTAAACTAACTCTAAATATTTACAACAACTAAACTTCTTTCGCAGTGAAAAATGATCTTTCTCATGCAGGGGAGCGGAAGAGGTCTACAGACTGCATGTCATATTTATAATAGGCCACTTGCACCTGCTGCCACGGGATCAAAGAGCTCAAGATATGAACCACTTTAGTATGGTAATACTTCACAACATCTCATACCAACTGTAAAGTAGTTAGCTCCACCTAATTTACAAACTCAATTGACCATGAACAAGGTCAATATGGACAATGTTGCTGGAATGCCATCTGTCCAGAAATTTGGTTGATGGAAATAAAGTTTGGAAAATTTGGTTGAGCATGAATAGCTTAGTTGGGAAGAATATATTTTTTTGTGTTAGTTGGATGGGTGACCTTTCTTTCCTTCAGGCTAATGAACGTACATGTACGTATCAATTCTTTTACATTGATTTTGCATAATCTTGATTACTGTTCTAATTGTGAACAAATATATAAGATGGGCTTCTCATCAAAATAATATTGTATGATTTATAACTTCTATTGGTGAAATGAGTCGAGCCACTTCTAGGAGCTATATATGCTTTACCAAGGTGATCTTGAAAGGTTATTCTTTTTTCTGTTGGTGTATTTATTTAGTCTTAGTTGTTGTAATGATGTTTTAGAATTGATTGATATATATGGTAATGAATTAGTGGGTAGACGTTTAGGATTCCTCGTGGTCCTAGCTCATGAATATTTTAGAGAGAGAAAAATGGAAAAACACATTGTTTGTCTGCTATTATTTTTCTGTAATAATATAAAATTTTGATCAGGTATAGTTGTGCATTCTACTATGAAAAAGTTTGCTTCAAAATTAAGTTGGGCCCGTGCTGACGTCCATCTAGCATATTTAGAAATGAGACTTAGTATGTACGAACATGGTAATAACATGTTGTACAATAAGCTATCTCAAGTGTACTACAAACTTGGCTTTATTTTATTGGACATCATTTTATTTGTTATTTTCCTGTTGACATGCGTATTTGCACTATCATTTCACCAATGCTCAAAACACTCACCAGCAAACATTAGGTTTATTGCTTCAGAGCTTCAGCCTTCAAGATGGATCTTTGAAGTTCACTTTCTTCTTCATCGACTCTTTCAAATTCAAGTTTCTTAATTGTATTTTGTGGTAAGTTTTTCTCGCTTTTTTCTTCCTTAATTTTTTTTTTTGCTTCAATTTTTTTCTTGTGCAATTAGTGATTTTTTTAGAGAATATAAAGACATGAAGTTTACAGATGTGACCATTTTTATTTCCCCTGATCCATTTGTGGAAAGGAAAATTGGATGAAAATGACTATAAACAAAATAATATTTAACAACCATCCAAACGAGTTGTTGATGAAGATGGAGATACTCTTGCTCAAATTTCGACAAACATTCATCATTTGAATCAAATTTTGGTATTTATTCTTTTAGATTATTGTTCTCTATTGTATTTTCTCTATAAATAATATATGAATGTCAATATTATTTTCTGCTTTATTCATGCATCTTCACGAATAAATACTCAAGTTTCCTTAGTGCACCAAGGGTGTTTGATAATATGCCTACATCGAGATGGATCTATGATTCAACACTAAAGGTTGGTTAACCTGTCAACTAATAATTATTTTTCCCTTCCTCACTTCTTAGTGAACTGTTTTTGTACTGTTGAAGGGAGAGAGGTAGAAAATAAATATGCGATACAGAAATACCAAGACAAATAAATAAATAAAATGTCTTTTTCCCCTTCTCTTAGGTGAAGGAGAACAAGAAAAAATATATGATTGTTATTTGTGGAATTTGAACCTTTCAATTCCAGGTAGAGTCTAAGTTATTCATAAAATGAATTGACCCTCAACTCCCTCTAATTCTATATAGAGGCAACATTACGTGCCTCATTATGAAAAATTATTTTTTTCCCATTTTATCACAGCTAAACTAGAAGGATCAGAGTCATTTTCTTGCTTCCTGGAATAAGAATACAAGAGGGTACTTGAATGTTTCTCATAATATCAAACAATTTCGAATAATTGAAGGATCTTCTCTAGATTTGGTAACAACATTTGATGTTGGACCTAATTAATGTGCAGAATGATAATTAAGTTGTCCGTATGCGGTCATCATCAGTTGTATTGATTTATGAATGCTCACGGAATGAAATAATGCAGTTATTGCAAATGATGTACCTTTACATTTGAGTTTTCTACATGATCAATGTAAATATTTTTTTGTACTATCAGGTTAGCAGATTTACGTTAACCTTCTTGATAAAATGTGCTACTTACCATCACATGTAAAAATTATTTACGTTACATTGACAATGTATATTATTTATTTAACTCTTATGTTTTATTGTGCTTTCTATTCTGGCTTTGAAATTTGGGGGCTAAGAAAAGGTTGGGATGTTCATTGTTCAACTAATTTCAGATATTAGACATGATATTGATGTAATGAAATTGGAAGATGGTGTAATTCAAAACATGGTAAAGTCTCTGATTTGTATTCATAAGTTGCAATCCTTGATTGTTTTTCATTGTATTGAGTTATTTTTCATAATGTTGGCAATTTTGACAAATCTACAATGATTTTTACTCCACTATATACATACTTGGTCACCCATGGAAGAAGTTTGAAAAGATAATTCAACAATTATTTGGAAACCTTTCCTCATGTTGGGAATCAAAATGAGGTACAAGAAGCAATGTAAAGTGTACTTCAAACATAACTTGAGTTGTACGAGTAGGGTTAAAATAGTAAATTCACTTTATTCACTCTTTCACCTCTGCTTCTACTCTTTCTTCTCTGCCTAACAACTTTCATGGCAAATTGACAGCCATTTTAAACCTTGAACGGAGGTAAACTTTACTTCAGAGTCTCACTCTAACTTCTCAAGTTCTTTCAATTGTTTACCTGGTAAGTATTCTTGTGTGGTATTGGCACTCTTCTCTTATGAATTTTTACTCTTTTTTGCTCTTTTTTGCTCATTATTGTGTTTATGCTTCCTATTATTCTACTGATTTTTCTTATTTTAGGTCTTCCACAATTTTTCTTGGATTCTTTTGAGATCTGATAGATGCCTCTTGAAATACATGCATAATTTTGTTTTCAATATTTTGCAGTTTCTAGCTCTAAAATACTAAAAATATTAGTAGTATTTTCTTATCAATATATATAATAACTTTTTGCAGATAATTAATGGCTTGATGCGATCACATGTTTGACGAAATTCCCAGTGAAGGTAAGACTTGTGTGTTATGAAGAGAGATTAGTTACAACAATTGATTGTTTTGGCAGATGATTCAAGGTGCTAATGAAGTTGAACGGTGGGCTTAGGTGAATGGACATTTTGCCTTATAATATCTTTTTTTCATATGGTATTTTCCCCAAAAAATATTGAGAAAGAATTTGAGTTGCTGAATTCTTTGATGCTGCCATGAAATTAGAAGTGATAACGTAATGCTGAAAATTTAGGGTAAGCTTTCAGTATTCATCTTTTTGTTATTTGAACTACATTTTCGAAAAAATTCAGGTACTAATATAGTAAGTTGAGGTGGTATTCAAAGAAAAATTGTTTAAATTACAAAGTCAGAATAACAAGCAAGTTGAATCAAGCGAAAAGGTTGATTTCAGGCTCTCCAATTTCCAAGTCCTTTAAGGTACCATTCCCAACCAACAAAATCACTTGTTACAAATAAGATCTTGTTGTTGCATCGAAAGAGATAAATGTTGACTAATCTGGCTAACATTGAACTTGGTAAAATGAAATGGTTGAATAATTGAAAAATGAGGTCACAATTCACCCAACACGATCATCTGGGGTGAACAAGAATTGGGGATCGGATGCGGGCGAAATTCCCGCCTACATTTTCTTAAGAACCATTAAACTTTTTGGCAATGGACCGTGATGTTGGTGTTGCATTTATTTTTAGCAGTTGTTCTTGGATAAAAGCTGAAACTTTAATATTGAAAATTTTGTTACTAGATTGAGTTTTAGAAGTCTGTCATATGATCTTGTGCTTTCTCAAAGTGTTTGTTTCATGTGTTCATATTAGTTGGATACAATTGATAATGTTAAAAATATTTTTCATAATGAACATAAGAAATCTAGCAAATAAATAAGTAATAATGTTGATGCTAGAAAAAATTTGAGAAATGAGAGAGTAATAAAATATCCGGGTAATGGAAGAATCCTATAAGACTATTAATTTAACGCAGAAACGAACTCTTTTCTTTAATCTTGAGTTTGTTGCTCAACAGTAGCTACTAACTCCTAAACTTTTTTATATCATATGTAAAATAGGAGTAGTAATTTGAGTATACAATATAATAATATTGTGTTAAGAGTGCTGTCATATGCTTCTTATAGAGTAATATAGACTTCATGTTTTCTCTTTTATTTGTAGCATAATATTCTTTCGTCAGAATTTTGTTTCATGGTCATTAATGGCTTCCTTGTGTTTTGCTTATTGCATTTGAAGGTTTGGCTGTTGTTGTATTATATGTTAAATGTAATAAAAGGATTTTCTTACTGGTTTATACAACATTAAGGTAATATAATGTTATTCAAACTTAAGGTCTGATTTGATTGTGAACTCTGGGCGGTCCAAAGTAACAAATGAACTTTTTGTTTTAGAACTATCCAACTTTCATATTTGAATGTATAGCAGCCATTAAAAAAATATCGGTTGAGTGCTTATAACTTTAAGGTAGAAAAGAACTACAAGAAGTTGGGGTTGATGTTCATAAAAAAAAAACATGCTATGTAGATTGTAAATTTACATATGTTTATACATATGTTCAGAAAACACTTGCTTAAATTTTTATACATATGTTCAGAAAACACTTGCTTAAATTTCCATTTTGCAAAAATAGGAGGATTGACAGTTATCTCAATTTTAATTGAATTTTAGTTAGCATTATTTTTGCACGTATTGTAACAATATTGTAGAGAGAATTCTTAATTATAATTTACTCATTTTAATAACATGTTGGGCCCGTGCGTGCACGGGCGTCATCGTTCTAGTATATATATATACACTAGTATTACTATATATGTCTGGTCATTTGTTCATTCGTATGTTATTTTATTTTGCCGTNTTTACAGTTTTTTAATACTGCTACATCTTCCTGACCTTTTCTATTTATTTCTAAACTTGAAGCTATGATCCAATGAGTTTTTTTTTTATTATTGTTTCTTTTGTTATAATCCATATTATAAAAAAATGGAAATTTTTTACAAGGCAATAAAAGGACATTATAATTCACTAATATTTACATTTTTTTTAGTGATGACAAAATCAAAAATCATTTCTTAATTTTAGATTGAACAAAAGAGGCTTTTAAAAGTGATCAAAATAATTATGCATAAAGTGAGATGCAATGTTAAATTTTTTTGTTTTAAATTGAAAACAAATAATATGTTTTTACACTTCTTTAATCTTTAGGTACATTGAATAACATTTTCTCCCAAAATTGGCTATTCAATTTCTTACCTAATTTCTTAAAATGTTAATTACTCCATGACGATATATATTTTATCTACAAAACATATTAGTGGTGAAGTAAAAAAAACTCAAAAATACGAACTTTTTAAAAATGAAATATACATGTGATACTATTAAAAAGAAATAGATTTATATTATTTGAAAATTATGTAAAAAATATATATTATCGTATAAATCACACTAATTAATAATTTAAAATAAATATAAAAATCATATAATCTTGGTATATCCTCTAAATTTCAATCATGTCATATAAATTGAAACAAAAAATATAACATGTATTGGGCTCGTACAATCGTGCTTGCACCGGTTTCTGTATACATATAAAATTGAAACGAATGGAGTGATTCTGAATTTAATTGCTACCAAAAGTTAGGTCCACTTCTAATACTCTTCTTGTATATGTGGTACATATTTTTTTGATTTATTAAAAACAAATTATATTTTATATCTAAATATAATTTAAAATTTTAAAAAATATATATTATTATTAATCGGATGATTCACTTTCCAACTTCTGAATAACTTAATTTAAATTTTAATAGTAAATTCTTAAACTCCCCTAAATAATTTACCAATTAATTAAGGTCAAATATTCAATTAATATGGGTGACTCGAATTTGACGAAGTCAAGAAAACCAATAATTATATTTTACAAGTTTCAATGTGTGATAATTTTTTGTTTTATTTACTAATTTACAAAATGAACTCAAAATATGGTCACTTTGTAACATTTTAGGATTTTTTTTCTTTTAAATATTAATTATGAAAAAAATTATATATGAGAGTGGATAGATGAGTGGTTTGAGATATTGCAATTTAAATTTGTGACACTTAGAAATCTAAAATTCTTAATGGTCCCCTAGCAATTATTGTTATTTGGACCTTCATAAATGATACAAATATTTTCGGAGACTTCTTCAAATTTGGTACTATCATTTATTTGGACTAACTATTTTCTTAGTCCTACTTGTAAAATTCAAAGTACTAGTTTCTTGATGCGTAATGACTTATTTGTAAAGACTTGCAATAATGAATATAACAACATATGGTAAAACAATAAATAAACGGAAAAAGAGCAAAGGGACAAGTTCCTTTACCTGTAAGGACAAAAAATTAGATAAAAAAATTGTGGGTTGTATTTTCATTGATTGTGCTACAAACAACAACAATTGTCGGTTTTGATTCACAAATTTGACAATTCTAAAATTCATGTTAACATGGTAATATGATGTTACTTATCAGTATATTGATATCTAAAATTACGATGACAACGAACTATTCAGCGACAGTAAAATACACTAGAGTTTGATTTCATTTCTTCAAATCATGCCGATAATAGTCATTCATGAAGTAAGTCAAGAATGTGTTTGGTTAAAATCAATAACTAAATACATTCAAATAACATGTGGCATTTCTTTGAAATGAGATGTTCCAACAATATTGTATGAAGACAATGTTGCATGTATAGCTCAACTAAAGGGAGGGTACATTAAGAGATCTACATTTCACCAAAATTCTTTTTCACTCATTATCTTCAAAAGAAGGGTGATATAGATGTTTCAACAAGTTCGCTCAAGAGATAATTTAGTAGATATTTTTACTAAGGCATTACCAACTTCAACTTTTGAGAAATTGAGATACAAAATTGAAATGTGTTGTCTTCGAGATATTAAATGATGTTTTCACCAGGGGGAGTGAATACATGTTGCACTCTTTTTTCCTTAACCAAGATTTTTGTCCCACAAGATTTTTCTTGATACGGTTTTTAACGAGGCAATAAATAATGCGTATTAAGAAGAATGATGTACACTCTCTTCTCTTCTTCTAGAATTTCTTTGTACATAAACATCCAAATGAGAGTGTTGTAAATAATGAAACATGGATGTTATGTAACAAATTCACACATCATGACTTTTATGATTTAGACAAGACTTGGAAGATTTCATTCATGACTTTTAAAAAATATATTTTTTTTCTAATAACTTTATTTTATAACAAAAATTTCAATTTGACCTGTTCCACATTTAAAAAAAAAAAACTTCAATTTGACTTGTTCCGGATCTTGGGTGGAAATGAAATTCTAATTGTCAAGTCCAATGCGTGTCTTTCTAGGTTAGACACTAGACTAGACATATTAACAAACGCACACTACGCACGCATTATGTTCTTTCCATGTGCTTGTAACCTATATTTTTTTTAACGGATGAGGATAAAAAATATTCTTAAATTATGTTAAATTGAGAATATTTTTTTAAGTGATAGTTTGATTGGGAACAAGTTTTTCTAAAATTAATTATCGTGCGATAAGTTATTTTATCATATTTATGAGATAACTTATCTCATCACTAAGGCATAAATAATGGAATAAATAATCCAAGAATTACCTCATACCTTCAGTCAAACACAAGATAAAATAATCCTGCATTTTATTTTGAACTATTATATCTTATACCTCATACCAAATGGCTCCTAATTTAATTGAAGCCCAATTAACCTAATTAGCATAATAAATAAAACTAAAGGCCAAAAATACCCTTAAACTACGGATTGGTTCCCCTCCATTAACTCTTCCCTCCATTTCGTCAAGTGCACATCTAGATGAGAGACATGTGTCTTATTTAAATTTTTAAGGTCAAGATTATACTACATCAACAAATATTATAAACATAGTTAAGTTAACTAATTTTGGAAAACTACCCCTAAATGTGATAAGAACAAGATATTTTCTATAAATTTTGATATTCATTGATATTTCATTTTATATTTTTTTATTCAAACATTAAATTGTACGATATTTAAAGTGAGAATCAATAAACAATTTTGTATGATAATAAACTATGTTCTTAAAATATTTTATATGTTAGGAAAACGAAATAAAAGATGTGAATAATTATGAATGTAGACAAAAACCTTAAAAACATTAAAATTACCACACTTTAGTAAGAGGAGAAAGTGTGGCTACGTACTGTGTTTGAAGGGGAAAAAAGAAGTATGTTTTAAAATTTGTTAGTTGGGAATAAAAGAAAATTTTAATATTTTAAATAAAAAATATAAAATGAAATCAATGAATATCAAATTTATAGAAAATATCTTGTTCTTACCAATTTAGGAAGTGATTTTCTAAAATTGATTGACTTAACTATGATTATAATATTAGTTAACGTAGTATAATCTTGACCTTAAAATTTTAAATAAGACATATGTCTCTCATCTAGATAAGCACTTGACGAAATGGCGGGAAGGGGCAATGGAGGGGAGCCAAATCCTTAAACTACCATAAAGAAACCTTTACCCTCCCTTCCTTACTAAGAAAACTCTAGATCAAATTTAACCAAGTTAAAAAAATATAACTTTTTGGCTAACATGAAACCTCGTTCCTTACCTTTTTATTTGTTTTATTATTACATATAACGTGATAACCACGTCGTTTTTCTTAAATACAAAGAGATAATAATTGATGATATAACTTTATTACAAGTTCAAATAAATAGATCATTACAAAAATGACATCAACAAGGGCCGGGGTCATTGGTTTGTAGCTTTCAGCATGGTAGTTTTCTAATAATTATTCTTCTAAACTAGACGTATATGAGAGCATTTACTAATAATTATCAATCATACACAATTATAATTAGTGGACCCATAATTAATTTTAAAAAAAACTTATAAGACTGGATAAGTAGTACAGTTAGTGGACTTACTTAAAACAAGAAAAAGATATCTTAACCACTCTAGTATATAAATACTAGAGCCACCAATATAGGCTTGGTCCACTAATTTGAAATATCGATCACGAAATCAGTTGAAATTTGAAATTTTGATAATGGAGTTCAAACCACAAATAGAATCATGTTTAATATAAAAATCCGTCTTATTAACAACTCAAAAGGAAAATAAAGTTCCATAAGTGACACCAGACTCGTGCCATAATTCAACTAGACTATTAAAATCCATGCTCATCCTCAGAGGAACGTGATGGCAAGATGACCTGTTCGCGTTGAGCATTGGCAATCCTCTTAAGCCTTTTCTCATCAATTCCAAATGCAGCTGCAAATTCTGGCCCTCTCAAACTCTGCATCAATGAGTTTTTACCTACCAAGAACTGTTGATTGTTCCTCTTTGCTGATGTAGTGAAGCCAAAGAACTCCAACGGGCTATTCGTTGATGCAATTTGGCAAAAAGGAAAGTACCTTGGCACCCAAAAAACATCCCCTTCTCGTACTTTAGCATTCATTGCTAAAGTACTATTCGGATACACAATTTGGATCCTGCCAGTCCCTCTCAACACAATTCCATACTCGATTGCTGATGGATTGATATGAGGCGCCATAAGGGATCCCTACATTTACATAGTAGATAAAACATGTAAACACGAAAAAAAAAATGTATATCCACATTATATACATGAATCATTCAATTAGCGGAGATAGATTGACAAGATACACGCCATTTCCTGATTGCTCTAGAGGAGAATAATCAGACGAATCCACCTTACCAATTTTGTGAGTATGTTGTTAGGCATTGAATGTTTTATCATAATATTCTTTCCTTAAGGGTATTAGTCTAATTATTTCTCTGATATTTTCTAGAATGTATTCTATGTATTGTATATCTTGGGTTCTTTGATATATTTCTATATTTTCTTTTATTAGATCTCCTAGTAAAGTTATTTCTTCAGTAGTTTCTTGCCAATATTGGAAGTATTCGTAATTTATCATTAGTCTGAGTATTCTAATTCTAAATCATTAATATTAATTCGTTCTAAATCATATATTTCATCTATTTCGTCTATTTCATACCAAGTTTGAGTTGCTAGTTCTAATTCTTTTAAGTCAAATATTTTTTCCCATATCATTCTTCTTAATTCAATTATTTTTATATTTTTTAGAATATATAAAATCAGTGTTTCATAAGCTAATATCATTTCATCATGTAGATAAGTAGTCATATTAATCTTCTGTTGTTTAATCAATAATTCCCTTATATCATATGCATAATAAATATTATTCATATTAAATTACTATAAACTAGATTATTTTCAACCATGTTCTCCCGTCACTATTAACATCGTACTTTCAAAGGTACTCCCTTCCTAACAGCGCCTCAACTCTGTTTACTCCCCTCATGGCTTCCTTGCCTATGGTTTCAACTTTAGGATGACATAGTCTGGAAGTTTTTCTTTTTTTCCTCATGTTAACAAACTAGAAAACATGCTTAAAATAATTCTAGTATATAATAACTAGTATGAACTTATTTAATCATGCTATGATATTCAAGAATTAATAGATTTAGCTATGCATAATCATAAATAGATATACCTGTTTTTCTATGAGATCTGGTATATTTTGCTCCATAGCTTAGATTAAAACTTGATATTTATTTATTTGAGAATATTTTGTTTACAAAGAGGCTTGCTTTCCGTCGAGAAAGTCTTGTCGTAGATGTGCCTAATGGCTCTCTATTCATACAAGTACAGATGCTTCTATTTACTTTACATCTGCCCTATACTATTTCTACTTTTGTCCTATACTATTGCTACTTTACATCTACACACTACTTTACATCTGCACACTACTTTAATATGCACATATAATAATGCATACTACTTTACACTTGTCTATCCATGCATACTACTTTAATATAATAATGCATACTACTTTACACTTGTCTTAATTTACATAAAGATTCTTAAATCCTATCTTACTTTTATAATAAGACAAACAACTTTACTTTTTCTTTTATCTCCTTTTTATCTTTGTCATTCTTGCTTTTATCTGGTCGGCTCTCTATTCTAGCTGGATAGCTGGAATTACATTATCTTCTCCATAGCACTTCGAGCATTGATGATCTGGGTATCTGTGTCCAATAGTTTTGCAATAGTTTGTCATTATCTCTGGTGAAATAAAATTCCTTCGTATTGCTCTTGTAGTTGGTTGTTGTTCTGGTTTTAATAAGCTTAATATCCATTGTCGTATTTCTTTCATATCTGCTTCTCTGATTTCTCTGGAATTTGAATATATCATAGTTTGTTCTCTTGCATAGTAGCTCCATATTGAATTTCCATTTAAATAATTGGTTGTTAACTCGTTCAAAATAGTAGCTATTCCAACAATCCGCTTTCTTGCACAAAATTTCGGTATCTCTATTTTTTGTATCTCATCTTGTTGTTCTATTTTTTTCGGTATTATCATTTCTCTGGTTAATCCGATTTTTATGACTTGGATGATAGGTTTAATTTCATCATACAATATTTCTGCTGGTGCTGAATAGAACTTTATATAAAAAAGTGTTCCTTTAGTTATCCTTTTGTAGTGCATAAATGCTTTATGTAACTCTGGTATCATAGATATTTCATCTCCTGTTTGGGTATATACGGTACTTAACAATCCATAGTTATAGCAAGTTAATACTAGATTTGTACTTGTTCCTTGTTGTGCAATCAACTTATTATATCCCTGTAGGTTTTGTGTAATGTAATCTTCATGGGTTTTTTTTGTATTTTTGGATCTTGGATTTTGATTTAGAAAAGTCTGTATTTTGTGGATGTTTTCTATGTAAGCTCTGGTTATATGGTTATAAGACTTTTTGTTTTGTCCTAGGCTTTCTTTATATGTATTTAGCTGGGGTGGTATGAATAATGGATCTTTTAGGGTTTTTGGCATAAATGGTTTTTCAAAGATTTTATTCATATTAGTATTAACATATTTGGTTTTATTTTCTTTTTTTGTTGTAGATGTGCTTCATGTAGCTGCATGTAACAAACAATTATGGGTTTTTAGGTGTTTCCTAACGTCACCTTGTAGCTCTGGAATTTTTAAGTCTTCTGATCAACTTAGCTCCGCATTTTTATAGTCATGTTGTTGACTTTTTATTTGTTGTAGCTCTTTATCAATATTTTCTACTTTTGTGCAAAGTAGGTTCATAGCTTTGAGTATTTCTTCTATAGTATTTTCGTTTTCAGTCTGTGTAGCTTTGTCTTGAGATGTAATCTGCAATAACATTATTGTTAGTACATATTACTTCTATTGTAAATGTAAAATTTAATATATTTAACACTAGTCTCCGTATCTCTTTGGTCGTTACTGAATCTTGTACCTTTCTTGTTATCCACCATTTTACCTACGTATTATCTGTTCTTACAATAAATTTGTTATATACGATGTATGGTTCAAGGCTAATAAACATTTATATATTGAATATAATTCTTTTCTATTTATTTCCCATTTTATTTCGAGATTTGTAAATGTTCCTGAATAATATCTGCAATGATGTTCCACCTTTTCTTTATTATATCTATATTTTAATACTCCTCCATAGCTTATTTCACTTGCATCTGATTCTACTATATATGTAAATTCTTTATTTTCATCTGGGAAACATAATTTAGGTAAATTTTTACATAATAATTTTATTTTTCGTATTTGTTCTTGGTCTTTATTGTCAAAATAATACTCTACATCTTTCTTTAATTTCTTATGCAAAGGTTTTAAGTTTTCTGCTAAATTAGTATATTCTCTCACTTGATTTACTAATCCTAGAAACGATTGTAATTTCTTTTTCGTATCTATTTGTTCTTCAGAATTTATTATCTTTTGTACTATGTGTGTTTGCATTTTTATACCATTTTTATATATTTGTATTCCTAGAAATTCTATTTATGTTTTCATTATTACTGCCTTTTTCTTACTTAGACTTATTCCTGAGTATGTTATGATATGTATAAATTTTTCTAGCAATTTTATATGTTCATCTTGAGTTCTTGAATATAATAATATATCATCTATGTATATTATGCAATTTTCTAGTTGGTTAAAGTAATTATCCATAAAATGTTGGTATCTTCCTGGTGCATTTTTATATCCAAAATGTAATACATTTCATTCATAAAATCCTTGTGGTACTGTGAAAGCTGTTAACTTTTTAGATTCTTCTTCTAATTTTAGATGGTAAAATCCTGACTTACAATCAAACTTGCTGAAGTAATTGCATCCTTGGATTTGTCTTATTTTTAGTACTTTATTTGGTATTGGGTAATTATAATATTTTTGTTTTTGCATTTAGATTTCTATAGTCAATAACCATCCTACTTTTTCCTCTTTTTTGTTCACTATGCTTATTTACTATAAATGCTGGACTTGTATGTTTACTATTACTTTCTTGTATGTAATTATTTTCTAGTAACTCTTTTATGTGCATTTTGAATTCTGTTAAATCATTAAAATTATATTTTAATAGTTTTTGGGTTATTATGGCATTACCATCAATCAATTCGATTTTTATTTTTGTTTTATGTTTTTCACATCCTTTCAAGGAATTTTCACTATATAGTGATTCTAGTTTTTCTTGAATAGATTTAGTNTAGGGGTCTATGTCCCAGAAACAGAGAGTTAATCGATTGACTTATGCTAGGCGATCGCAATAAATACTCAT
>NW_026022668.1:0-1676 GCF_019186545.1 Solanum stenotomum | reverse complement strand
TTGAGTTTGAAAAGCTCTTTGCGAGGTAACTTTTTTCTCACTAATATTTTGTTCCTATTTCTTACAATTTTGTGTGATACAAACATTGTTTAGAGTCATCACCTTGTCAAATGTCCTTTTTTAGAAGGAACTTTCCATAACTTTCAATTGGATTGTTATAGAACTACCCATGAACAAAGTTTCATCGGGTCCAATAAAGGCAATATAGTTCAAATGTTTCTTTTACAGAACATAACAAATGACTATTCACCAATATTCATGTCTATGCAAATATTTTTATCATAATAGACATATCTTTTCATGAAAAATCACAACATTTAAGTGACACTTTTTCATAAAAGAACACAATTATTTTGAACAAGTATATATAGAATTTGGTAGTTTCATACTAGTCACACCATATACTAGTAATAGAGAAACTCAACAACCACAATACAAAATATACTCCAAGAATTTTGTGGGTCTAACATAATACAAAAGTATCATTGAATTTCATATCTTTTGCTCCAAAATTAAATTAGACACCAAGTCTAAATTTATCTTTATCATAAGCAAAGGACCACCACATTTTAAATATGATCTCAAAAATATTTTTCAAGTATTTGAAAATAGTTTTTCCACATATTTTCCCAGACTATCAAAATGTCATTGGCACTATGAAACCTCTTTTGGAAATATTATTCTACAAAAGAATTATATTGCTTCAATTCTCTTTGACAATATTTACATAGTGTCAAAGTTCAAAAATCACAAACTCTAAGTCACTGGTATTTTTCAATCTATCACAAATAGACATACCACTTAGTATTTAGAATACTAACAATAAAGACAAAAAAAAATTGTACAATTTGTTTCTATATAACAGTGAGTTTATAGAAAGTCAAAAGTACAACATTGACTTATTATGTGAAGTTTTCATAATTTTTCAAACCAATTGCATAGTCTGAATTATCCAGAGTAATAAACTACAAAAGTTTTTAGCCTACAAAAATCAGACACAATCAAATTTCACATAGAGTACAAAACTACAAAAAGTTTTTTTTTTTAAGTCTCCAAACATAATTAAACATATTCTTTATCACATAGAAATGTTTTTCTTTTCAAATAGTCTTCCAACTATAACATTTTGACATACTATTTATCAAACAAAAATGTGCATCTCTCATTTTGCAAACTAAAGAATTTTAAAGGCAATACTATTTGCCAAGAAAAATTCATTCCACAACAAATGGTTTGCAGATCTTTTTCCAAAGATACACATGATAAAAAATCAAAATTGTTAACTCTTAAAAACTACTTTCCTCCTTAGATAAATAATAAGAAGATTACCTGGTGTAATCTTTAACCGAAATAGCACCAATTTTTTTCTGTACATTTTCACTTCGACCTTGCTAAACAAAGCATCAAATTATGGAGAAGTAATGCCTTAAAATTCTACTTCCATGATCTGTTTCTCTCAATCAGTAGAATACAAGAAATACCAACAGTATAATAATTTCCTTAAGATTGTTGTTCATCTTGTATTCCCAAGATACTTAGAACTCACAACTAGAAAATTAAAACTAGTAGAGAAACTAGAATAAAAAACAGATTAGAAAAAATATACGAAATATTTTTTCTTAAAGAGAATTGTTGTCAATCTGTGTTAAAAGAATCTTACTGATTCCAACCAACTT
>NW_026022667.1:0-229 GCF_019186545.1 Solanum stenotomum | reverse complement strand
TTAGGGGGTTAGGGTTTAGGGTTTAGGACTTAGGGTTTAGGGCTTAGGGTTTAGGGATTTTGGGTTAGGGTTTAAGGGTTATGATTTAGGGTTAGGGTTTAGGTTATGGTTTTGGGTTTAGGGTTTAGGTGTTTAGGGTTTAGGGCTTAGGGTTTTGGGGTTAGGGTTTTGGGTTTATGGTTTAGTGTTTAGGGTTTAGGATTTATGTTTTAGTGTTTAGGGTTTATGG
>NW_026022666.1:0-3153 GCF_019186545.1 Solanum stenotomum | reverse complement strand
ACTCACATCTCTCTTCAAATTATTTTTGTGTAAAAGATATTTAATACTGTCTTGGTCCACTTTTAGTTGTCATGGTTTACTTTTTTAAAATCAAACTATAAAAACTTTGACTAACATTTTACATGTAACTTTTTATCATCATATTGATATGCAAAATATTGCAATTTATAATACTTTTCTAATAGTTTTTGAATATTTAAAAATTTTGTTTAAAATTTCAAATTAATGTAATCTAATTTAACTTTGAAAATTAGTTACATTGACTTTTGGAAAGGACAATATGACAATTAAAAGTTGACCGAGGGAGTACGATATCTAGCTCTTCTAACCTCCAATTATTTCCCCTTGAAAATTAGTCAAATTGACTTTTGAAAAGGATAACATGACAATTAAAAGTTGGCAAAGGGAGTACGATATCTAGCTCTTCTAACCTCCAATTATTTCCCCCCTTGAAATTAGCAAAAAATTATTTAGAGTTATCTCTCTCCTTAAACTTAGCAAAAAATATTTAATTAAGACTATGGATATTCCTAGAGTCCCAACTATTTGCTAGAAGTTATGATGAAAAACTCAATTTATATTCACTTAACAAATTTGTATACGCATTGGTATTCATTGATATGTATGCATCAAATAGATTGGTCTACATTTGTATATAGATTGGTATACATTCGTCCATATTCCTTAATAAATTTGGTATACATTTATTTGTATTAGTATCTTTCTTATTTTACATAGCTATACATTGGTCCATATTCATCTAACAAATTTGTATGCATATGTTCCAACCAAAATTGGTATACATTAGTCTGTATTCACCTAAAAAATGTGTATACATTTATTTACATCGAGATTGATATTCATTTCCGTATTCATCTAATAAATAGGTATACAATAGCTTGCATTACTATTTTTATAATTTTACATTGTTATATATCGATTTGTATTCATTAACAAATTTGTATACATTTGATTAAGACAAAATTAATATTCATTATCAAATGGGAAAAATATGTGGATAAGCAAACATATACTAGTTAATTAGCTAACATAGCTATAGTTTGAATTAATTACGGCTCGGAGCTTAATTTTAGCTGTAATTACATCGCCTCTCTCCTCTCTTCCTTTCTCTCGCCTCTCGCCTCTTTTATACATATACAAATACAAATTATACATATACACTTTTATGACATATATACAAATACAATTAGTCTCTCTGCCCTCTCTCCCTTGCCTCTCTCCTCCCTATCCCAATCTCGCTCACCTCTCTCCTCCCTCTCCCAGTCTCGCTCTCCAAATATTCAAATACATATGTATATCAGTTACATATATACAATTATCTGACATATATACATATAGAATGCGCCTCTCTCCACTCTTTGCCCTCTCTCCTCCCTCTCCCAATCTCGCTGGCCAGATATACAAATACACATGTATACCAATTACATATATATAATTATTTGACAAATATACATATACAATTTGCCTCTCTTCACTCTGTGCCCTCGCTCGCCTCTCTCTCCCAATTTCGCTCGCCTCTCTCCTCCCTCGTACATGTAGCTACGAATCGTAATTAGAAAACTACAACTATGGAGCGTAATTAAGTTTTTTTTAGTGTGTATATGTTAAAATTCCTCTTATCAAATTCAATCAACAAAATTTTAATAGTGTACAAAATTGTCATAAATAAATATATCATATAAGTACCAAAATGAATACTCTAAAAGCAAGTTAGTGTATTCAATAACTTTGGTAATTGTGCACGACCGAGTCTACACCCCAATCGAGACACGGTACAAGTGATTCGAGGCCAACCCTTGGCTTAACATATCAAAACATATCATATGGAACTAATGCGAAAGCTGAAACATATGCTTATTAAGTCTTAATAAAGACATCAATAAATTCATAATGACTGAACAACTAATATTTGAGCAAGCCTTTAGTGTCTAAACTTAAGGAAATAAGTTTACCGGGACATGACCCCCATCCACCTCAAACCAAATACACAAAGAAACTAACTAAAGTCTGACAAAGAACTAATCCATGAAGTCCCCAAATGAGCACACTATTTGCACTCATTACTATTCTTACAAAGTTGAATCAGCACTTCAGCAGCAATATCCATCTCTTCACCTCTTATTGATTTCAAATTCTTGCTGATATCTCTAACTTTGCCCCTCAAATTTTCCCCTGTTTTCCCTGTTATGACATCTTTAAGAGTTTTCGCGATTTCTCCTCTGTGAATTTTCCCATTATCATCTCTAACAATCTCTACGGCGACTCCCAATTCTACTATCAACCTAGCATTTGATGGTTGATCATACTGCATAGGCATAGCTATTATAGGAACCCCAAAATCTACAGTTTCCATTACTGAATTCCAACCACAATGACTAATAAATCCTCCGGTACTCGGATGATTTAGAATTCTTGGCTGTGGTGCAAATTTGTCCAAAACTTTTCCCCTTTCTCCAATTCTTTCAAGAAAACCTTTTGGCAATGCATCTTCAAGATTTTGGTCTTCCCCTTTCGGAAATCTTGCAACCCATATGAAATTAACATTACTTAACTCCAACCCGAACGCTACTTCTTCCATATCTTCTTTTGACAAGAAATACTCACTCCCAAAGGAGACAAAAACAGTTGAATTCTCATCTTTTGTTCCTAGCCAATCCATGAGCTCCTTGTCGTCCGCGTTGTTAGTGATTGGATCTTGGACTGGTGGACCAACTGGAACAACCTTCCAATTGATCAATTCAGTGCAATGATCTATGTATTTTGCCTTTATAGTTCTAGAGGTACTTATCAGCATGATTTGAATATTTCCATCCACTAAACGATCCTCGATATCTTTAGCATACATTTTTTCTTGTTCAATTTTGCTGAGATTAATAGCAGGGAATGGGAATACAGCCTCTGGTTTCTTTACTAAGTAAAAAAGATACGAAAACACAGCTGCACCAAAAGTTATGAGCTTGACAGCTGGAATGTTCTGTTCATTCGCGACGTGTTCAGCCCATTGCTGCAACATGTCATAAATCACCAAATCAGGTTTCAGATTTTGCAAGATTTTCGAGAAGTTTGGTTTGGACATTTCCAAGGCGTTATGAAGGGTGTGATTAAGATGGGGCGGGAGACCATTAGTCGTAT
>NW_026022665.1:0-1537 GCF_019186545.1 Solanum stenotomum | reverse complement strand
TACACTATATTTTGAGCTACAGTGCCCCTTCTCAAACTGCACTAAGCGCCAATAACCTGTTTCTCCATTGTTCCAAATTTGGTAATGTTGGCGCACGACTGCACAACCAAATTTGTCTTTCACTGACACACATTTGAATAGTTTATAACTCTTGTTTTGGTGAAGGTATGAATGATAAAATTGTTATTTCTTCATATCTCAATTTATATGACATAGTTCAANTAGAAATTTCTTTATCCTAATTTATTCCTATCTTTTTTTAAAATATTTTAAATTATTAGTCCTTGTAGACGATGCTAAACAAGATAAAGCAAAATATGGCAGCAAACAAAACCCTAGGAAATTTCAAATCAGTAAGAAAAATGGGAATAAAATCCTAACAAAATAAAGAAACGAATATCATTACCACTTTGAAATTAATTAAAGGGTTATGTTGTGAGATTGGAGAAAAAAATTGGCCGGAAAGAGAAGGGAGACCCTGAACTAGGGGTGTTCACGGGTTGGTTTGGATCGGTTATTGGTCAAAACCAAAACCAAACCAACTTAATCGGTTTTAAAATTATCAAAACTAAACCAAACCAAATATAATATACATTTATTGGTTTGGTTGTTTTCGTTTTTGGTTTGGTTTGGTTCGGTTATTCTGTTATTAACCATACATAAAAATAAAAGAAACAAATCAATCAAAACGTGAAAAAAGTGACAACAATCCATTCAAACGAAAATATAGTTAGAATGACTGACATTACAGAACTTTGGATCATTGAATTTATTGAATAAAACTTCAAAATTCACTATTTTGGCATAGAAGTTAGAGGCATTGACATTTCCAGTCCCACAATGAATTTCTATAGACACTCATATACATGAAACCAATAAGAAAAATGTTCTCACCTTGGACATTTTTTCTTTCATAAGTAAATTATAAATAAATTTTGATGAAACATATATAAAATCTTTAATATTGTTTATGAATATAATATATTATGTATGTATAATAATAAAATTTATGTATATAACTTGTTGGTTCGGTTCGGTTCGGTTATTTCTTCGATTTTTTTTCGAACAAAACCATAACCAAACCAAATACTATCGGTTCTTAACAATCAAAAATCAAATCAAACCAAAACCCAAATTAAATCGGTTCATTTAATTGGTTTGGTTTGATTTTTTGATTTGGATCAGTTTTTATCCAAACCATGAACACCCCTACCCTGAACTATAACCAAACCCCTCTAATTTTTATTTTTTTATGTTAATTTTTTAAATTAAATTAAAGAAATAACAAATTTTCTCTATTTTTATTTTTTAAATTTTATATATATGTCACATTAGTAAAAGAAAATCCACGTGTAGCACGTGAATGACACATTTTTGTGTGTGGAATGAGAGGAGTGTATTTAAGCTTAGTTCTTGATAGGGGTGTTTTTAAGTCTATTGATAGTTCGAGGACGAAATTAATATTTCAAGCCAAGTTTGAAACTGTTTTAAACTCTTCTGTTAGAATAGAAGCGTCCACTAGGTGTCAATGGACTAG
>NW_026022664.1:0-210 GCF_019186545.1 Solanum stenotomum | reverse complement strand
CAAGAGCAAACCAGGAAGCATATATGAAGCACACACCCCAGTTACCATACCTGTTGACACGATTAATCATGTCATAATCGATAGAGCAGAAAGGAACTTGCAAGTTCAAGGGCTCACAAGAGAAATATCATATACCATGAACCGTCAGGCTTCTGTACATCTTCAATATATTTAACACCATTATTAATAAAATTGTCAACCTCCTTGGTT
>NW_026022663.1:0-315 GCF_019186545.1 Solanum stenotomum | reverse complement strand
CCATTTGACCTGCATCGTTTTATGATGCAGATACATGTATTTTGGGTCATCAACAAAAGCTTCATTAATACCACTTGCAGTTCCAGTCAGCTTTAGTGAGCCTTCTTATATTCCAGAGGATTTCACCTTTACTTTACAATCAGTAGTTTTGAGATGTTGTGGGTCTTGTCCCGATATCTTTCTATAATAGTAGAGACTTCATAGATAGACAAAGTTGAGTAGCTTCATTAGGTATCTTCTTTGAGTTGTTTTACAAACTTTGAGTTCATCTATTGGGTATTGTTCAAAATATTTTAAAGTTGAGTATTTGAGTTA
>NW_026022662.1:0-1343 GCF_019186545.1 Solanum stenotomum | reverse complement strand
CTGGTTCGAGTCCGTGGTCCAGCCCATAGGTTGACTCATTAGCTATAGTACCCGGTTCGAGTCCGTGGTCCAGCTTGCACGTGGTGTATTCCCAATTCCTCACTAAAGCTTCAGTTTAGTCTTGATTACTCTCATCTGTAGGTTGAGGTTTTGGAGGTTGGAGAGATTCTGATTAAAGTCCGGGACGTAATGACATACTAGGTTATGATTGGGAATGGTTCAGTTAAAAGTTTGGAATTTGGTAATATTGTGATAGACCTTCTAGCTCCATTATTTTACTTCAATTGCCGGTGCATCTGCCGGACTTATGGGGGTCCGTGCAGGTGGTTTCATTTATTGTGCACGAGCGTACCCGTCGGGTTTATGGGAGCCCGGCGGAGTTAGTTAGATTACTTGACTTTGTTGCCTGTACGCTTGTGTACATACCCCCCATTTACTACTCTTTGCACTTGATGTGACCCTTTATTCGCATTTCAGTTTACTTTTGCTTATCTTGCTCAGTCGGCCGATGATGCCTACTAGGTACCTGTTGTTTTGGTACTCATGTTACGCTTTGCATCTATTTTGTGATGCAGGTCCGAGCACTAGTAGCCAGCGTTGATCGAGCTTGGAGTAGACTTATCCGGAGACGGGGGTGAGCACACGGCGTTGTGTACTATTTCAGTCTCCATCTGTATATATAGACTTGTCTTTTTCCTTTCGAGACAGTCCAGTCTCTGTTATCCAGTTTTGGGACTTGTACTTATTTTGTAGTAGCTCTGTACTAGTGACTTCCAGGTTCTGGGAGGGATCTTTATTTGTATATATGTTTTTGGTTTGCTTCCACCTGTTTATATTGTTATTTTTCTACTCTTGTTTAATTTCTACCCACAGACCTATTACTTGTTGTTCCGGGTTACGGGTTGGCTTACCTGCTGGTGGGTTATAGTAGGTGCCATCATGACTTGATAAATCGGGTCGTGACAAATTGGTATCAAATCCTAGGTTCGTCGGTCTTACTTGTACAGAGCTAACGTCTAGTAGAGTCCTGCAGATCGGTACGGAGACGTCCGTTACTTATCTTCGGGAGGCTACAGGATGTCTTTAGGAACGTGTCGCTTTTGTATCACTGTCGTGCATTGTATGTCTTATCGGTTTCTGAAATTTTACTTGTACCACTCTTTTATAGGGATGGCTCGCACGCGTGGTAGGGCCCCATCTAGGGGTAGAGGCCGACCTCGAGGTCGTGCCAGAGTTACAGCACCAGCCCAGGACCGAGTGCAAACTCCAGAGCCGGTGATGGAGCCACCAGCAGCTCCAGCACAGCAGCAGCCATTGGGCCCGGGACCAGCCCAGCCACCGCC
>NW_026022661.1:0-682 GCF_019186545.1 Solanum stenotomum | reverse complement strand
ATTGAGCTTCTTAGACACTGGATAGTACGTTGCTTTAAATACCTCTGCTAGTTGGTCCCATGTGAAAATTGAGTTATAAGGAAGCTCAGTGAACCATACTGCAGCATCGCCTGTCAGTGACAGAGGGAACACCCCAATGACGTTCATATCCAAGTCTGGTCTACCTACACAACTTTTGCAAACCACCCTGAGCTTGGCTAAGTAAGCATGTGGATCCTCCGATGGCGATCCTGAAAATAAGCCTCTTGCTGTAAACATCTACATCAAACTACTAGTCACCACAAATGTGTGCCCTGGAGGTAGAGGAGGTAGGACGATGGGTCCATCGGATTCTGCTATGTCGATGTTGCCCCGATAGTTGTCATGGTGTTGTGGGCCTGGTGGACCATGCACTCTCACTGCATCTCCCAATTGATTTTCAGCTAGACCCCGGTTTTCCCCACCAACTACTCTTGGCTGCTGTAACTCAACTGCTTCATCTAGATTTCCTCTTGTTAATTACCTCCTTGGTCCGGCAAGTAGTAATAAGGCGAGTTCTAACGTTGGCCACCGTTAAAAAGACTTCTAAACGAAAGAATTATCAATGCATGCAAAATACTAGTAAAGAATTGCTTATTTACTATTCATACTTTGTTACTTGATCATGGTTCCCCCAACCCTAGTTGTGGATTTAGTTACTCAT
>NW_026022660.1:0-617 GCF_019186545.1 Solanum stenotomum | reverse complement strand
TCCCCTCCAACCATCCATGGTAAATTTATTGTACTTGCTAAATCAGACATAGACTCCCACAGGATTAGTCTATCAATCTGTGTGCACTTAGCATACACTAGAGAGACCATCACATCCATTCCAGCACTTTGATTATGCAACTTAAGGGTTAACATTTGATCCTCATCTCTCACTATTTCATACTCCATTACCTCATCCATAAACGCCCATATCTTCCCGTTAGAGTTTGCAACAGCATGTTGCATCCCTAACCTTCTTCGATAATCTTCTAGCCCTTGTCTATCTAGAAATGGTTCCATTAGCCCCACAAAGTAATATTGATGTCTTTTATGCAAATTAATAAGTCTAGTAAACGCCTTATGAGTATTTACTGACCTAATATTCCATATCAAGGCCCTCATTGATACTTGGAATTTTTGATAATCGTTCTCTTTGATTGCCTAGATAGTGCTTGGGCCTCCTTTATAAACATCTCACTTTGTTTCTTCTGCTTCGTGTGCGTATCCTTTAAGCTGCCAACATTCTTTGGGGATAAGTTTCCTTCGATAGCGATTTTATCTATGTTTCTATCCATGTCCTCTTTATCCACAACTTCTTCCTTCTGATCACCCGTCTGT
>NW_026022659.1:0-857 GCF_019186545.1 Solanum stenotomum | reverse complement strand
TTACTCGACTTGAAACTTGAGACTCTTTTCTTCTTGACTTCTAACTTCACTTGACTTGGAACTATCTCTCCTTGAGTCGGAATTATGAATTCAAGGTGTTCGATCACATGTTATGGAGGGATTCTTTAACGCTTAGACGTACTTTGGAGTGTCGGAAACAACTGTAAAACATAGATATAATACTTTGGAACATGCATGAGAAAGTGAGGAAGGAAATGGGAAAACTTGGCTGGGACTTCGGATTTCTGGTGACACAGATGGCACCTATGGACACCATCGACGGACCGTAGATGGACTTACGGTCCGTACTGCAGGTCCGTAGATCGCGTCAGAAACTTCCCCAGAATTCATTTATAAAAATGACTAAGTGTTGACCTACGGTCCTGACTTACGGTCCGTAGATCAGGTTACGGACCGTAGGTCGTGCCCGTAGATCGATGCCCCAAAAACCCAACTTCTGTCCCGATTGACGGTTGACCAGTACGGACCGTCAATCGATCTACGGTCCGTAGGTCACGTCCGTAGATGGGGATCGACAGCCAAAACTTGCTAAGAATTGATGGTGAATCAACTTCAAAAGGGTCATAACTCTTAGAATCATAATTCCCTCGACATACAATAGGTTTCAACTTAAATACACGACCCAATCATGTCTCACCACGAACAATAACTTTAACAACACCACCAACAACATCAACAACAACTAACAACTTCAACACTTCAACAACAAATCCCAATCTTTTCTCAAATCATAGAATAAACTTGGTGTGTGTGAGGGAAAGGATCAAACCACACAAAAACTCACATACCTTAATAGGGATCGCCCCCAACGAACATCCACAATGATCTTGACTAAT
>NW_026022658.1:0-2666 GCF_019186545.1 Solanum stenotomum | reverse complement strand
TATATGAGCAGTTGATACAACTGATAACCCTTTAAGTAGTTAGTATTCACACTTGACAATGGATGTATCCATTTTCATATACCACTAATACCGCACTGTGAAAGTCTGTTAGATCCACCACTAGAACACATCATACTTATCGAGAAAATCGTAAACATTATCAAATCTATTCCGTCTCTATCCTAAGAGAGATGCATTCTTTCTTAGAATAGGTCGATACCAAAAGTAACACATTCCATAACTCTAACCAAGTAATAATCAGTACCATTATAGTAGTCGTATCATGACCTTCTTTGATATACACTTAATCTATAAAATTATAGTAGATATTCTGACCTCAATTGGTGCAACAACATTCTCATCATTCGCTAAGTAATCAATATATGTTATGACAACTTTACTAACTGTATTTTACAGGTTACACTATTTATTATCTAGCCATTCTTTTAATTATTCCACTTTCAATTGTCGAACCACTGAAGATATTGCCTAACCACACAAGTACTAATTCCACTACTAGATGACTAGCCTAAAATAATATAAGACGCTCATGAAGTCCCTTAAACCACTGTTCAACCTAATCATTTAGATATCCTCAAAATGTTTCATCAAGTCATCACCTAACTCAACCCCTTGGACATTCTATATTTGACCACATATCCTTTTCATAAGTCTATTACTTCTAAAACCAAATCTAATCTGTAAGCCATACAAGATACCACCTACTCACATGAAGAACCACGCACGAGTCATCACTACATATGAAAGAGAATGGAATGAGGTCATAAGAATCAAAATCGGACCAAGTACGCACGATAAAGATCCAAGAAGTGAAGGTTTTTCCTAAGAGTCACTATTGCCTCTCGAAGATAAGTACAGACGTCTCCGTACCGATCCTCGAGACTCTACTTAGACTCGGCTTGTACACACGTGAGATCTATGAACCTGTGGCTTTGATACTATTTTGTCACAACCCAAAAATGGACGTGATGGTACTCGACTTATCCCACCAAGACAAGTCAGCCTAAACTCAGCCTTTACAAAAAAAATGTGGAAATTTATAATCAAGTTGAAAATACCCCAAAACCTGGTTGTCACGTGCACAAGCCTCCAATGTGTTATAACAAAACCAAAAGAAAATACAAGTCTCACATGACGTTGTTTCTAGAATAGAACAAGATCATAATTAAGGAGAAAGAGGGTCCGCTGAAATGACAAGCAGCTACCTCACAAACCTTGACAAGAAGCCTCAGACAAAGAGAAGAGAAATATCACAAAGGTCTGAGCTAGTAACCTACTAAAAATGTAAAAGCAAAGGGTGAGTACCAAACCACACGGTACTTATCAAGTAAACTTCTAAACACAAGCTAAGGGAATAGAATACAAGTACTCCTTACATCCCAACCGAACCTCCACAACTACAAGCTGACATACAACCAGCNCAAGTCAGCCTAAACTCAGCCTTTACAAAAAAATGCGAAAATTTATAATCAAGTTGAAAATACCCCAAAACCTGGTTGTCACGTGCACAAGCCTCCAATGTGTTATAACAAATGACGTTGTTTCTAGAATAGAACAAGATCATAATTAAGGAGAAAGAGGATCCGCTGAAATGACAAGCAGCTACCTCACAAACCTTGACAAGAAGCCTCAAACAAAGAGAAGAGAAAATATCACAAAGGTCTGGGCTAGTAACCTACTAAAATTGTAGAAGCAAAGGGTGAGTACCAAACCATACGGTACTTATCAAGTAAACTTCTAAACACAAGCTAAGGGAATAGAAAACAAGTACTCCTTACATCCCAACCGAACCTCCATAACTACAAGCTGACATACAACCAGCCCAACCTAACAGTTCACAATTTACATAACACACAACTCAACAACAACACTTTAACAATTATATATCCTCGACAACAAACTCACTATTCATCAATCACAGCTTCCACGGAAAGGCACTCACAAGATCAGCAACAAACAATATCATGTTCATCAATGATAAAGATGTGCAATGCAATGGAATGCAATGTCAAGCATAGTGATAAATGTCTGACCTAGTGATACACACATGCTGTCTCTCAGTCCGGGACCCATGGGGGACATATTTGTCCATGCATCCGTCACGGTACACGACACGTCCCTTGATAATAGTATTCATCGAGGCGTGTGATATGTCCCTCGATATATAGTATCTATCGTGGCGCGCGACACCTCTCTCCAAATATAGTATCCACCGCGGCACGCGATACTTCCCTCGAAATGGTACATCCTCTTTAAGTTCTTATTTTTTTCTCAATTCACATAAAACTTGTCATAGCCATGTTTCAGAACAATGCAAATGATAGGTTCATACAAATAATGAGGAGATGACCATTTTCATAACATTGCACAATTCACAACAATACAATCATGATACAACATCAACAATGAATCAATAAGCCTTTCAAAACCATTCTCAACACATCACGTGCCAATAATTAATCACATAGCCTTTTATTACCCCTTTTTCATCATTAGAATTATTCAATATGGCCAAGTCAATACATCACTGTCACGACTCGATTTCTCAAGTCATGATGGCACCTACTATAACCCACCAGTAGGTAAGCCAACACGTAACCCAGAACAACAAGTAATGGTCTGAGGGTAGAAACTAAACATGAGTA
>NW_026022657.1:0-682 GCF_019186545.1 Solanum stenotomum | reverse complement strand
CGTTTCGAGCTTGTGAAGGACAGTTACGTCTATCATGGCCTATTTGTTTGCACGTTGAACATTTGCGAGTAAGTGTACTTGCGGGAACATCCATTTCATTATGTATACGGGTGATTTTATTTACGCCCACTTTTCGTAAATATTTTTTATTAGCTATCATAAGAAAAGGACTATCAGGCCAATATTTTTCACCGCCGAGTGGATTGAATTGTCCAGAGTAGGCTTTTTTGTAGCTACGCACGCTAAATTCTGGTGCCATATGCTCCCATGCTTGATACCCAATTTGGTCAAATCCCTTTATTGCATGAGAACACGGAATGTGGTATGATTGCCATTTACCACATTGACATTTTCCTTGTGATGCATTTACAATGTGCTTATTGCCACCACGGCCATGATGCATATGTGTCTGTACCTCAAATATGTTTTCCCTTTGTTGGTGATAGTTGATAAGTGTGTGACACTGTGACTTTTTTCGATTATCCTCAAAAATCTTGAATGGTTTAGGCATCCATTGTTGCTTTTGTTGTACTAGCTGATTGACAAATTTTGATCTTGTAACAAATCGGTTCACAATCTGATTGTAAGTGAGTCTTACCATTGCAGTAACTGGCAGGCCCCTGGCTGACTTAAGAAGACCATTGAATGACTCGAAACTATTTGTTGTCAACATGCCCCATCT
>NW_026022656.1:0-836 GCF_019186545.1 Solanum stenotomum | reverse complement strand
ACAGTCAGTCAGCTAGTATTGAGTCTCTCCTCTATATGTATATATGTAAATATTCTATTTTGAGATTCGAGTTGCCTTTATGGCCATATGTTATAAGTTAAGTTATTTTGTAATATTGCATTGCATTGAGTTATTATGTTGGGTTAGGTTTCTGCTGAGTTAAGAAAGCCAGGCCAAGGGTTCGCTTGGGGCCAGAAATGGTCTCCGGGTGCCGGTCCCGCCCAGGGTGTAGGCTCGGGGTGTGACAAACTTGGTATCAGAGCACAGAGTTCAGGAGTCCTAGGGAGTCTATGAAGCCGTGTCTGTAGAGTCCTAGTTATCGGTGTGACGCGCGCCACATCTATAATTAGGAGGCTGCAACATTTATGAAGATTTCTCATTTCTTTCACACTCATTTCATGTGTTAGAGTTGATCTCTAAAAAGTTTCTTTCTAATCCGTGCTTGCGCGTCTTTCAGATAGTCATGCCTCCACGAAGAGTTGGTAGAGGGCGTCTTCCTAGACGTTATGTTGATGAGCAAGAGTTACCCTATGCACCGGGAGTGCAAGATCAAGGGGAAGTTTCTAATGCCGAGTTCAGAGAGGCAATTAGAATGTTGAGTCAAGCTGTAGCAAATCAGATTGGTCAGCAAAGAGGAGCTCGAGATGAAGGAGCTGACACTTCAAGGATTCATGAGTTCTTGGGGATGAATCCTCCGAGTTTCATGGGTTCGAGCACTACTGAGGATCCAGAGGATTTCATTGAGGAGTTGAAGAAGATTTTTGATGTGATGCATGTGGCAGATATTGAGCGGGTTGAACTAGCTACTTATCAATTGAAGGATGTTGCTAGAACTT
>NW_026022655.1:0-786 GCF_019186545.1 Solanum stenotomum | reverse complement strand
TCTTTTGCTTCTTCTGCATTGTATGTTCTTTTATAATAATATTCTCTAAATACACATGTATATTCGTCTATGTAACACATATTACATATAGCTACTTTTAGCATTAAATTTCTATTTAATTGTTTTTCTTTATTCTGTTCTTCTATTTCTGTAGTAGTACTACTGAATTCATTTCTTATAGCTATTTCGTATTTATTTAGTATATCAATTGGTGTAGTTGTAATTTCTCCATCCATTGCCTTATTATTTCTTAATATTTTTGTACTTTCTTCTTCTAAATTTTGTAGCCATAATTTTACCGTTCCTATAATTGTTCTTCCTATATATCCTGATACTTCAGTCAATGCAATTTTATTATCTATTAGCTGTTTTGATATATATCCTATCCATAATTGTATTGTTTTATTTATGTCTGCTACACAATCTAAATCTAGAAAACCATTATTTCGTGATGTTGTAGATGGTTTCCATTTTTTATTTATTTCTTTGTTTAATCGTTTATTCCATAAATTATCATATCTATCAGATTCTTTATAACTAACTGTATAATATTCAGGAATTGATGTTTTTGGATTTCTAACTTTTGTGTTTGTACTAGTACTTGCTTTATCCTTTATTTCTTCTGTATTTATTTCTATTGTATTATCAACTATTTCTGTTTCTTTTATTTTTTCTAATATTTCAGTATATGTTTCACTTATATCTGAGCCCTGTTCTGAGCAATTTTCATCTATATCAACATTATCAACTCTTATTTCTGGGTTTAATTTTTCTTTAAAATTTTCT
>NW_026022654.1:0-591 GCF_019186545.1 Solanum stenotomum | reverse complement strand
GCAAAATATATTTTGTACAAAAAGATATTGTAAAGACACTAGCCGCTGGTCATGCAGGATTTCATTTCTCGGAATCTAGGCAGAACTTGCCCTATGTTGCGTCCCATATTTCGTATCCATAACAGTTAAATTAGAATTTTACATAAACAAAAAAGTTGTAGGTATACGAGTTAGCTTTCCAAATCATATTTATTGACTGCAAACTACGTTCTAGAGCAAGAGATATGCCTAAAATACCAAACACTATCCAGCTCAAAAACAGGTTTCGTCACTTACATCCGAAAGGAATGCCATATCCTATCGATTCATATTCAACAAAGCTTCTAATGTATCAAGAAGAGGCACCCAAGTCTACCAAGTCAAGACACACACCACATTATAAAGATCCTTCACATTCCATCATCATCACATATGAACAATAATAGAGGACACACTTTCAATCACAATACAATAATACTTTAAACAAGATCACCTTGAGATCACATGAACACCTTTATATTCACAACATGATTGCCTTTACTTCATTTGATTCTCATTCAAGTCCTTCACATCACATTCACACAGATGATATCATGTCAACACTTCAATTCC
>NW_026022653.1:0-448 GCF_019186545.1 Solanum stenotomum | reverse complement strand
ATATAGACATGATGCGTTATTGTTTCATATATGAATTCGTTGTATCCTAAATACGTTATTTTCTGTTTATGAATTTATGATTTGATATTCTGTTCAATGATAAGATTGAAATAAATCACTGTTTATAATTCAAGTTTGAAAACAGAATGTTTCATATATAGTTGATAATTGTTCATTCAACAGATCTTGTATAACGAATTCATGTTTCATGTTCATTGAATTAATAGTTTGAGTAAGGTTTTTTAAATATTGCATGGATTCTAAATATTTAAAGTTCAATGAAATTTTAAAAACAAAACGGACAGCATGCCATGCCTGGAAAAAGTTTTTTTTCTGACGAACTCCGATTGACCTCAAATTTGGTTGGTTGATTGGAAACGACCCAGTGAGCAATACTCACTGCTATGCTGTGACCAAGGACCTTTTTTGGCCATTCGGAGTCGTTTTG
>NW_026022652.1:0-8539 GCF_019186545.1 Solanum stenotomum | reverse complement strand
TCAAGTAAAAAGCTGGAAGCATATGCTGAACGAAGAAAAACGTCAATGACACTAACACTTGAACAGAATTAGGAAAATATATATATCGATGCATCACCATCTAGTACAAGTTGCTGGTTACATGAAAAGAAAGATCGTTCATATAACAATTAAGGTGAAACAAGTTCAGGAATAAACAGATCCATTTGGTCGTAAATACATCTAAGAAATTATTCCACCGAGCATAGTCCTCTCTGAATGCATAAAAGAGCAATATGGACTAAATGCCCTGTCCAAGCCAAGGAACTTACGCAAAGAGAGTCCTGATAAATGATGATTCAGATATGATTAGACTTTTTTGAACCATAAAATCATTCTCTGATTGTCTAACTAAAGCTAGGCAGCAGAAATCACTCAATATAGTCATAATGTGGAATACAGCGCAGATAGAACCATATAGTTGTCTACTTCAAGTCAGATAGCAGATATTACTCGAAATAGTCATATGACATAAACGTTTAGATTGAACGATAAGGAACGCAAATCAGAGGAGATAGAAAGACTTAGCCAGCAAGAGCACACATTTCATCCATCGTTAATTAAGCATTGCCCAACATAATAGTTTTTGGTTGACCAATCGTGAGTTGAATAACAAACCTTTAACTTCTCTAGATGGAATGCGGGATTGATGATTTTTCTATGTTTGGCCCATTTGTCTTCCTCATAGGTTGTTAGCCCTCGAACCAATAAGGCGCTTAATGGATTTGTACCAGGCTTTTGATACACAGAGATTTTGGAGAATACTTCCTTTATAAGCTCAGGGTCCATGATAAATACTTGTGGTCTTGGACCCATCCATATAAAAGACTTTTTCCCTGCAAACATATATATGTCTCATTTATTCAACCGAAGAGAACGAAATGAACAGAGAGATCTTTAGAACATGAACAAATCAGGAGAACAGGTTCATTACAACTTCATCGAATTCGAAGAAAGTCAAAACACACTACAGACAACAAGCAAAAGTTTCCTACCAGAAAAGGTGATTTCAATATAGGAAATGAATGAGGGATTTGTGAATGGATTTAAGTTATATACACACACAATCAACAGGTGTTGCGATCATGCTTCAAATATCTTCTCTTCTGAGCTGAGGGTCTATCGGACACAACCTCTCTAGCCTGCAAAGGTATTTGCTTACATTGTACCCTCTACACTGAGTATGTGGATATCAACAGACACAACTATTAAATCAACTGATTCGAATTTCTTCTTTTCTTTTATTGAATTGATTCCACCAAAACAAAACTCACCTTATTGATTCATGTACAAACACCTACCAATTCAATATAAAATTCAAAGTGTAAAAGTTGGTGCATTTTAATTTTATAATAACAAATCAGTTACCTTATTTCAGTGGTGGCAATTGGGCGAGTTGGGTCAAATTTGGATGGATCATAATGAGTTTGTCTTAAAAGACAACAATCGGGTGAAGACCAACCCAATCCAAATTTGCTTGGGTTAAAATGGATTAGATAATGGGTCATATAAAGGGTTAAGACCCAATAAAACCCAATTTTTACTAACTTTAATTGTTTTACTCTATCTTTTAAAATATTTTAGCACCTAATAAAATTATTATTTTTTCTTTATTATGATTTATGGCTATATAATACTATCAAATTGAAAAAAAAGCATTTTAAATTTTTTTGACAAGATTTCCCGTGAGACCACTTCGGTTACATATCAACCCAAACTTTTAGCAGGTTGAAATTGGTTAGATTGAACTCATGAATGAGCGGGTCAACTTAAACGAATTGGACGAGTTGCGTTTGATTTTGGCCATCCCTACTTTATTTTTAGTTTTCTATCATCAGTTACTAATATTTACCAGGAAATTTGCTTGTAATTCCAGAATACGTATAATTAAACTCCTTATCTAAGTTACTTGATGATTGCGGAGCTACAGTATTAGCTATGGATTTGTACTAAGCTCCTACATTTCTGCAAGAGACTGTTTCCATAACTCGAATCTACAACTTCCTAATCACATGTCAACAACTTTACCCGTTATTAGAGTTCGAAAACTTACCATATTTTTTGATGATTTCAAGAAAGAAAGGCACCAATCTTGGGGATAAATCATCATTAGAAATATTCATAGGCTTTGAATTAGCTTCTTTAATCATCCCAGAAAAATCTTTCATATCACCATACAATATTCTGTATGAATTCCCTTTTAGCCCTTGTTTCCTCAACAATTTCTCCAACTTCTTTGGTCTGAACCAAACCCAATTTAGTACTTTCCATAGACACACAAACAGAGCAACTGCTATGACACAACAACATATTGTTACTAATATTTGAATTTTGTCCATTTTGTTTGAATTAAATTTATGTGTGCATATAAATTACTACTATATATTTATATCTACCATGTTTGTGGGAAATTAAGACATTGATGAGCAAAGGCAAATATCTGAGGACTTTTTTGTAATTATAATCCTAAAAAACACAGATTGAATCCCCACCCTCCACACATCCCAGCAATGTATAACAGTCATACACTTAGCCAGCCACTGAAAAAATCATCGCATGTAACACATGTCTACGTTCAAACGTCTTGCTTTCTTGAAATAATAGAAAAGCATAATAAGTAGGTCTAAAAAATCAATCAATAAAATCATTTACTTTTTTTTTCTCATCTATTATTTTTAGAGGTTGACATAGAGTTTTATTTATTCAATTTGATTTTCAGTTTATTAATGTGAGAATCTAAGTTATTTAGGTTTGATTTTCCACTATGCATGGAAAATATTCTCTATTTTATTTTCTGAAAAGGCAAGAGAAATCGACAAAGTCAAAAATGATTTGTGTCTTGGAAGGGTGCATTTTCTTATTATTTTCAAAAATAATTAATAATTGAAAAAATCGTTCAGTGAATATTTTAAAAACTATTCAATACGTGTAACAGTAAACATAATAATGTAGACAACCTAAAATATTTAAGAACCTTCTCCAAATTTCAACTATATCACATAAATTGAAATTGAGAGAACATTTATTAAGCCCGTGCTAGCACGGGTTCCCATGTGTAGAATATTTAATGGATTTCCTCAAACAAATGCAAGATTTAAACAGAACTTCTAAGTTTGTCCGAACAACATACCCAATATGAGGGTCAGGGGAGAGTGGAGAGTACACCATATAATCTCCTATCTTAATAAGGTAGAGACACTGTTTCTGAACCCATATTTAATATTGTAACTCCACCCCTGAATCGAGTCTCAATAAACTCTTCACAAAATATGAAATTATAGTTTGTGGAAAATAAGTGGAGCACCATACTGAGGCTGAGTGGTTACCGAGGACTGAGGAGAATGGGTGTAGGATGGAGACAATTCAAAAGAGAAGCTTTGTAGGATCATACACAAAGTCATCTTTGCCTCTAACATGGCAAAATTTTGTCCAATGCACATTCTTGGACCCCAAGCAAATGGAAAATATGTAACTTGACCCTTTGTTGCACTTGATATTCCTTCTCTAAATCTATCTGGATTGAACTTGTTTGCATCTTCACCCCATATATCTTTATCATGATGCAATAATATCATTGGCAATGTGACTAGCACACCAGTTGGTAGAGATACTTCTCCTAGCGTAATGTCTTCATAAATTCGTCGTGAAAGTACTGTTATCGGGGAATATAGCCTTAATGACTCGTTTAAGATCATCGTTACCTGCAAAAGGAAATGCTCCTCCATCAGTTATATCAAAGCATGACGGAGACCTGTAAAAAGTTATTTAAGTTGCTGGCTCCCGTATCATCAGGTCACCAACTTAGTTTACCTTCTGGCACTAAGCAGACATTAGCCCCCACACATGGTCTTACGACTTTGCCAGGACCTAAGTACTTGTAAACAGTTGCACGGACCTAGTTATTGCTAGTTTCGACCTCCTTTGTGAGGAGGCACCCCTTATCCCGAAGTTATGGGGATTCGTTGTTGACTCCCTTTATTATTAGTGGGTAAACTAATTCCTATGAGTGGAGTAATATTACTCTTGCTTGTAACCAACATAAAGAGATGTTCCAGAAATGAGATTATCCCCACTATAGAAGACACAATTCTCTAATAGCTTAAAGCCTTAGATGAGATGGTCACACAATTCAACGTGATGTCAAAGCAAGCAGATATCCTATATTCAAGTCTCACCCAATCGATAATCAAACGAAATTTACACGTGCTTGTAGAAGAGTCCTCCCGTCCTTCCTAAGGAAACCATGAAAATTGGTTTCTTCTATTCTAGTATCAAAGCTCTAGTCTTTTAAAATTCAAGCACTCAAGCAGTACAATACAATACAATGAAAGTAAATATACTCATGCCACATATATTGAACCAACGAAACTAGAATACTTACAACTTTTAGATGATTTAATCCATCAAAATCTGGTTTCCGACTCCCAAACACTTGCAAGACTTCTTCTCTGGCCCGTGCCTGCCAATCTGGATATCTGCTCAACAACACCAGAGTCCACAGAATCCACACTGATGTAGTTTCTGCGCCAGCAAAATAGAATAGCTTGCATTCTTCAATGACTTCTTCGATGCTCATTCCAAAGTCCTTGTTTCCGTGCAGTTCAATTTCTTTAAAATTTGATTCCAGCAATATGCCCAATAGATCCTCATTATCGGCGTTCCCAGCTTCCATTGCCTTCAATCTTTTATCGATAATACCTCTAATTGAGGACCGAACATCCTTTTTTATTTCCTTCATTCTTCTGTTCCTCTTTGTTGGCAAAAATCTTTGAAATTGTTTTATGAAACACAAAACCAAAATGCATTCACAAAAATTAGAACTAATCAATTTGCATTTCCAATAGCTACATTTTCCAAATTCTTAGGAGAATTAAGTTACCTCCATCCTGGGATATAAACTGAGCGTATAACTTCGAGAAAATGCTGAGCTTGTTCCTGTTGAAGTTCAAAAATCTTTCTACCTTCTTCATAACTACTGCCAAAAGCTGTCCGAGAGATCACATCACAAGTCAATTGCTGCAGGTGCGGCCATACATCTATCTCATGAGAGCCTTCAACTTGAACAGCGTCTTCCCATTTGCTCAGCATCTCACTACAGCTCAAGTAAAAAGCTGGAAGCATATGCTGTTCGAGAAAATGGTGAACGAGGGAAAATGTCAATAACACTAACACTTGAACATAATTAGGAACACATATTCAATCACCATCTAGTAAATATATCTAAGAAATTACTCCACTGAACATAGTCCTCTCTGGATGTAGGAATACAACATGGACTAAATATGTACTCTGTCCGAGCCAAGGAACTTACGCAAAGAGAGTCCTGATAAATGATGATCCAGACAAGATTCAACTTCTTTGAACCATAAAATTCACTCTCTGATTGTCAAACTAAAGCTAAGATAGCAGAAATCACTCGATATAGTCCTATGTCGAACATACAAGACCAAATTGAAAACATAAAGAAGTAAGAGTGAACATATTATCGATTGGTGGAAGAACAATCTAGAACATTGAATCATGATACAGGCGATATTCGTCCCTATAGAACCACTATTGTCTACATCAAGTCAAGCAGCAGATATCATATTACTTGAAATAGTCATATGACATAAAAGTTTAGATTGAACGATAAGGAAGGCAAATCAAAGGAGATAAAAGCAAGAGCACACAGAGTAAGAATTGCCCAACATAATAGTTTCTGGTTGACCAATCGCGAATTTGAATGACAAACCTTTAACTTCTCTAGATGGAACGCGGGATTGATGATTTTTCTATGTTTAGCCCATTTGTCTTTCTCATAGCTTACTACTCCTTGTACAAATAAGGTGCCTAATGGATTTCCATGAGGCTTTTGATACACATAGGTTTTCGAGAATACTTCCTTTATAAGCTCAGGATCCATGATTAGTATTTGTGGTCTTGGACCCATCCATATAAAACTTTTTTTGCCTGCAAACATGTATATGTCTCATGATTAACTACAACTAGTACAAATTTCAAAACAAAACATCTATACAATCGAAGAGAACGAAATGAACAGAGTGATCTTTAGAAGATAAACAAACCAGGAGAACAGGCTCATTCGAAAAAAGTTGAAACAAACTACATACTCCAAGGAGCTTCTAGATAAACTGCTTATTTGTATTAGGAAGTTCAGTAAATAGTAACTAAAGAGAACTATGGGTACAACTTCAAGTTCAAAAAGCTTAAACTTCAAATCCTAACTCCGTCTGTGGAAATGAATGAGGGATTTGTGAATGGATATCAAATTCATGAATTTAATCTACTACTTATATCACTAATTAGTAGTTAGTATAAGGTACCCGATCCACTAAAGCTCCTGCTATGCACAGGTGTGGAAAGAAACGGATTGACTACAAGAGTTTATTGTAAGCAATGTTACCCTACATTTCTACGGAAAGCGTTTACAATGGTCTATTGTAAACACCTTTATCCTATATGTCTACATGAGGTTGTTGGTTCTACGACTTGAACCAACTCGTGATTTCCTGATTACATGACATCAACTTTATGAGTTACTCAATGACTAAAAAATGGCTATGGATACATGCCAAGTTCAAAACTCATAAATTTCAATTTCTGACTCAATTGTACAAATGAATAAACTTTTTGAGTGAAAACTTACCATATTTCTTGATGGTTTCAAGAAAGAAAGGCACCATTCTTGGTGCTAAATCATGATCAAACATATTCATAGGCTTTGAATTAGCTTCTTTAATCATCCCACTAAGATCTTTCATGTCCCCATACAATAATCTGTATGAATTCCCATTTAGCCCTTGTTTCCTCAACAAATTCTCCAACTTCTTTGGATTAAACCAAACCCAATTCAGTACTTTCCATAGACACACAAACAAAGTAATTGCTATGGCACAACAACATATTGTTACTATCATTTCAATTTTTTCCATTTTTTTTTTCTGAGTAAAAAATAAGTATTACTATAGTTTCTTGCACTTAAAAACACCTAGCATGTTCATGTGAACTACAAAAACGATGTCGTCATGAGTGACGAACAAAACGCAAAATTGTCTAAGGGTCTCTGTTCGAGTACGCAAGTTGTACAATAATAGAAGAAAATTTTAAAATGATGTACATGAGTGGATCTGATTTTATTTTATTTTATTATATATCTGCTTTGTACAATTATAGCAAGAAAAAATTAAAATGATGTACATGAGTGGATCTGATTTTATTTTATTATATTATATATCCAAAAGTATAAGTAACTAGAGACTAGAAGCATACAATTTAAAAGAAAATATATTTTCATTAATCTAGAACAACGATAAAAAAATTTGAACGACAAAGTATTATTGGATATTTTAAAATAACTTTAAACCCATTATTGACATCAACTATCATGTCGTATTAAATAATTTAGATGCCAAAAATTACTAATTGCATCAACATTTGCGTAATCAACCTGCTCACCAAGTTGATATTTCCTTTCTCCCCAAGTTAATAGTATTTTCCTTTGCCTCCAAGTTGAGATGTTCTCCGCCGCCTTGCTTCTATATTTTATATTACTATATATTAANCAATTATAGCAAGAAAAAATTAAAATGATGTACATGAGTGGATCTGATTTTATTTTATTATATTATATATCCAAAAGTATAAGTAACTAGAGACTAGAAGCATACAATTTAAAAGAAAAGATATTTTCATTAATCTAGAACAACGATAAAAAAATTTGAACGACAAAGTGTTATTGGATATTTTAAAATAACTTTAAACCCATTATTGACATCAACTATTATGTCGTATTAAATAATTTAGATGCCAAAAATTACTAATTGCATCAACATTTGCGTAATCAACCTGCTCACCAAGTTGATATTTCCTTTCTCCCCAAGTTAATAGTATTTTCCTTTGCCTCCAAGTTGAGATGTTCTCCGCCGCCTTGCTTCTATATTTTATATCATACTATAGAAGTGGTAGTTCCTCAACTACTACCAAACTAATCAAAAATTATCACGTGGAGCTAATTAATATTTCTTTCTTTTATATAATATTTTCTATTTCTACTTTCTATTTCTTTCTATTATATTATATTTTCTATTCTACTTCTATCTATGTTTTATTTATTTTTTTACTTACTATATATCATCATCATACTTCATATATATAAGTGGTGATTCCCTTGGACTACCAACTTACTATATATCATCATCATACTTCATACTATATATATATATATATTTTTTTTTTTTCATCATACTATATAAGTGGTGGTTCCCTTGGACTACCAAGGGTATTCCCGTCATTTCCTTCCTTAAAAGAGATTCTATCATACTATATAAGTCGTGCTTCCCCTGGACTACCAACTTACTATATATCATCATCATACTTCATATACTTCCTCCTATTTAATAAGTGTGAGTCCTCAATACTATCAAATTATTGTGTCTTTGACAACATTACCCTACCAAATTATTGTGTCTTTGACAACATTACCCTTCATCCTCCTATTTAATAAGTGTGAGTCCTCAAT
>NW_026022651.1:0-377 GCF_019186545.1 Solanum stenotomum | reverse complement strand
ACTGAATCGAACTGGATTAATCCGGTTAGGAATTCAGCAGAACAAATTCAAAAACCAAAATTGAACCGAACTACCAAATGTCCACCCCTAGCTTTAACCATTCTAACGTATCTATAAAAAGTAACTAAGGACTCACGTGCAATTCATGTATCCAAAAATTAGTTAATTTAAAACTTGGATAGTCCATATCGTTGAAATTTAGAAGTCATTCTTGTCTTTATTGATAAGTAACAAATTTCAATTGTCAAAATTGAACAAATAAGGTTTCAAGAGAATAGCTCAATTTCCAAGAGTAGACTATAAAATGCGAGATACCCTCATTCGCTTCATCATTTCATTTCAATGAGTCTATCTTGGTGACCAAAAAGAGTCATTCG
>NW_026022650.1:0-333 GCF_019186545.1 Solanum stenotomum | reverse complement strand
TCATTTTAGAGCATAAATTAGGCATTTGAGAACACTTATGCTATCAAAACAAAGCCCAAATGAGTTGAAATCTGGGACTCAACAACTTGATGAACCAAGTCTTGCCATATAAATTCAACCTCACCAAACTCAAACCAACCAATAGGAGATCTACATCTTCTCCCATACAGTGCCTCCTAAGGATCCATTTGAATACAAGAGTGATAACTATTATTATAAGAAAATTCTATGAGAGGCAAGTGATCATCCCAGTTATCTATCAAATCCATGACGCATGTCCTCTAGGGTCTGAATTGTATGCTCTGCATGGCCAACGATTTGAAGATGAAAAGT
>NW_026022649.1:0-327 GCF_019186545.1 Solanum stenotomum | reverse complement strand
TCGGGTGTCCGTTTCAGGCGATATTTTTCTTGAATCCGCGTATTTTTTCGAGATCTACGCAACCAAACTGCCTAAAGGCGGTTTGCGCCTGCCGATTTTCCCAGAAACGCGTTTTACTGATTCTTGCGCGCGACCGGAATTATGATGAAAAAAATAAAAGGAAATTCAGACAAGGGCGATGGGTTCCTCACATAGATCTCGAAAAAATACGAGGTTGCAAAAAAAAGATAGCGTCGAACGGACGTTCGAGCCGAAAGTTACGGCCGTTTGAAATTCAGCATCTTAAAGGTGGAAGGTGGTTTTGAAGTTAGGAAACTTCAAACGGCC
>NW_026022648.1:0-682 GCF_019186545.1 Solanum stenotomum | reverse complement strand
CCTAAGAAACATTAAATCCTTAATTCTGATCCATAGGGCTAATCCCTAAACCCCAAACCATATGAAACACTAAGAAACTCTAAGCCCTAAAACTATAATACCCCAAAAAACACAATAATTTCCTTTAAAACCTTAAGCCCTAAAAAAATCCTAAACTTAAAATCTTATGCCCTAAAACCCAAGAAACCCTCAATCTTAAGAAATCCAAAATCATAAAAAACCCTAAAAACATTTAAAACCCCTAATCAATAAAATAATAATCCTAAAAAAAATCACAAAACCTAAAAAAAACCATAACCTAAAACACGAAATCCTAAACCCTAAATCTTAAACCGTAGTACGTAACGGCCAAAAGCCTTAACCCTAAACCTTTGGCCTTAACCCTAAATATAAAGAAACCATAAAAAAAAAAACCCTTAAAACCTTATAAAACTCTAAACCTAAAAAAACCCTTAAGAAAATCATAAGCCCTTATAAACCTGAAAAAAACTCAATCAAAATCTTTAAACCTAAAGCCCTAAGCCCTAAACCAAGAAATAGAACATATGCTAAAAAATCCGCAGAAACACTAAATTGTAAAGCCTGGCAAACTCTAAACATTAAACCCTTATAAATCCTAATACCCAAGATACTAAACCCTAAACCCTAAAAACACTAAAAAGAAAAAAAAAAACCTCTTTTA
>NW_026022647.1:0-1000 GCF_019186545.1 Solanum stenotomum | reverse complement strand
GCCCATACCTAGTACGAAAGGTCGTCTTAAGAATATCACACTCCCACCTTCACTTGATGATACCCTGACCGTAGATCAATCTTAGAGAAGTGACTAGCCCCATGCAATTGGTCAAATAAATCGTCAATCTTTGGAAGAGGATACCTATTCTTGACGGTGACCCTATTAAGTTGTCGATAATCAATACACATTCTAAGAGACCCATCTTTCTTCTTCACAAACAAAACCGGAGCACCCCAGGGAGAATGACTAGGTCTAATAAACCCCTTCTCTAACAAATCTTTTAATTGCTCTTTCAACTCTTTCAACTCCGTCGGGGCCATACGGTAAGGGGGGATAGAAATAGGTTGAGTATCGGGAAGGAGCTCTATACCAAGATCTATCTCCCTTTCGGGAGGGACACCGGGAAGGTCTTCTGGGAAGACATCTAGAAACTCATTAATAACCGGAATAGACTCAATAGGAGGGACTTTAGAAATCAACCTATGGGCTTTAATGCAAGAAATGAATTTCTCCTTCACCACAACATCCCGGCTCTCCCACTCAAGGACGGGTTCATTAGGAAATCGGAACTTGACTTTACTAGTCCTACAATCAATAGAAGCATAATATGCATGCAACCAATCCATCCCAAGAATAACATCAAAATCCACCATGTTTAACTCAACAAGATCACAAGGCAACAATTTATTCAATATGCAAATCGGACAATTTCTATACACTTTTCTAGCAACAATAGAGACAGCAATGGGAGTGGATACTTCATATGACTCATGCAACAATTCCGACTCGACATGAAATTTTCTAGCATCTAAGGGGGTAACAAAGGAAAGGGTGGCACCCGGATCATTCAAAGTATAAACATCAAGATCAAAGATTTGCAACATACCGGTCACCACATCCGGAGTCTCATTAACACCTTGTCTACCATGCAAAGCATAAAATCGATTGTTCCTTGGGGCACCACTTTGAAAAGCACCTCTACCCAAAGGAGTAGTGT
>NW_026022646.1:0-204 GCF_019186545.1 Solanum stenotomum | reverse complement strand
GTTCTTCCAAGTCAGTTGAAGTTTGAGTTGTTATAATTGGCTTTGAACATTTGTAATTTTTTTTAGAATAATACCTTTCCATTAAAAATTTAGACTAATTTGATTTGATCTGCACAATTAGTAATTGAGGATCAAATAATAGAGGATTGCGAACAATTTTAATCAATTAAATGAATTCTAAATTATTTCATTGTAACAAGTAGA
>NW_026022645.1:1674-3041 GCF_019186545.1 Solanum stenotomum | reverse complement strand
ACCCATTTTCAAAGCAAAAGGACCCCCAGATTAGGTAAACCCCTCGTTTTGCCAATTTTAGTGTTCTATAGTCGAAGGATCTTTTGGTGATTCAGATTTCCGACCTCAGTTTTGCCATAAATTTTCTTGGACTTCCGTCAAGACCTTAGTTATAGACTAGGTTGGTCCCGATGGGTAAATCGGCCCATTTCCAAGGTCAAACGAACCCCGGAGCGGATAAACCCACTGTTTTGCCGATTTTCTTATACTACAGTCCATGGATCTTTTGGTGATCCACATTTCCGACGACATTTTTGCGAAAGTTTTTCATGGACGTCCGTCAAGACTTTTTCTATGAATCCGGTTGGTCCTGATGTGTAAACCAGACTATTTTCAAGGTCAAACAATCCCTGGAGCGGGTAAACCCCCTATTTTGCCAATTTTCGTGTGCTATAGTCCATGGATGTTTTGGTGTTACGAATTTATGATATCATTGTCAGCGAAATATTTTGTGGATGTCCATGTAGACCTTAGATATGGAGCTAGTTGCTTCCAATGGGAAAACCGGCCCATTTTCAAGGTCAAACGAACCCCGGAGCTGGTAAACCCCCATTTTGCTGATATTCGTGTGCTATATTCCATGGATATTTTGCTGATCTAGATTTTCGGCATCATTTTTACTTAAATTTTTCATGGATGTCCATCAAAACCTTAGCTATAAAGTCGATAAGTCCCGAAGGGAAACCAACCCATTTTCAAAGTAAAAGACCCCAGAGCAGGTAGACCCCCTGTTTTGCCAATTTTTGTGTGTTATAGTCCATGGATCTTTTGGTGATCCAGATTTCCAACGTCAGTTTTGCGATAAATTTTCGTGTACGTCCGTCAAGACCTTAGCTATGGAGTGGGTTGGTCCCGACGGGTAAAGCAGCCCATTATAAAGGTCAAATGATCCCCGGAGTGGATAAACCCACTATTTTGCCAATTTTCGAATACCATAGTCCATGGATCTTTTGGTGATCCAGATTTGCGTTGACATTTTTGCTGAAGTTTTCGTGGACGTCCGTCAAGACCTCTCATTTGGACCCGATTGGTCTCGATCGGTAAACCGGCCTATTCAAACAATCCCCGGAGTGGGTAAACCCCCCCCCCCCATTTTGCCAATTTTTGTGTGCTATAGACCATGGTTCTTTTGGTGATCCGGATTTCTGACGTAATTTTTACCAAAAAATTTTCTAGGCGCCCATCAAGAGCTTAGCTATGGAGCCAGTTGGTCTTGACGGGAAAACAGTCTTGTCTTCAAGGTCAAATTAACCCCGAAGCAGGTAAACCACCGTTTAGATGATTTTCGTGTGCTATAGTCCACGGATCTTTTTGTGATCTAGATTTCC
>NW_026022645.1:0-1287 GCF_019186545.1 Solanum stenotomum | reverse complement strand
TTTTTCGTGTGCTATAGTCCATAAATATTTTGGTGATCCTAATTTCCGACGTCATTTTGGCTGAAATTTTTCATGGACATCCGTCAAGACCTTAGCTATGAAGAAGGTTTGTTGTGATGGGAAAATCGGCCCATTTTAAAGGTAAAACGATCTCCGAATGTTTCAACCCTCCGTTTTGCTGATTTTCGTGTGCTACAGTGCATGAAGCTTTTGGTGATTCAGATTTCTGATGTCATTTTTACCAAAAATTTTTGTAGATGTCCATTAAGACCTTATCTATGGAGCCGAATGGTCGAGATGGGAAAACCGGCCCATTTTAAAGGTCAAACGTGCCCGAAAGCGATTAAACCCCCCATTTTGCCAATTTTCATATTCTATAGTCCATGGTTCTTTTGGTGATCAATATTTCTGATATCATTTTTGCTGAACCTTTTCGTGGACATCCGTCAAAATCTTATTTATAAAGTTGATTGGTCACGACGAGCAAACCGAACATTGTCAAGGTCAAAAAAGCCACAGAGCGGGTAAAATCCCCATTTTGCTTATTTTCATGTGCTATATTTCTTGGATCTTTTGGTGATCCAGATTTCTGACATTATTTTTGCGAAAATTTTCGTGGACATCTGTCAAGACCTTAGCTATTGAGATGGCTGGTCCCGATGGGCAAACCGGCCCACTTTCAAGGTCAAACAAGCCCAGAGCGGGTAAACTACCCGTTTTGCCAACTTTCGTGTGCTATAGTCCATGGATCTTAAGGTGATCCAGATATCCGATGTCATTTTTATCAAAAAATTTTGTGGACGTCCGTCTAGACATTAGCTATGGAGTCGGTTGGTTCCAACGGGTAAACCGGCCTATTATGAAGGTCAAACAATCTCCAGAGTGGATGAACCCACTAATTTGACAATTTTTGTGTATTATAGTCCATGGATCTTTTGGTGATCCTGATTTTGACGTCATATTTGCCAAAATATTTCGTAGACGTCTGTCAAGACTTTAGCAATGGAGCCGATTGGTCCTGATTATTAAACCATCCCATTAAAAAGGTCAAACGATCCCCGGAGCGGGTAAACCCACCATTCTATCGATTTTCATGTGCTATAGTCCATAGATCTTTTGGTGATCCAAATTTTCGACGTCATTTTTATTAAATTTTTTGTGGGCATCCGTCAAGAGCTTAGTTAAGGAGCCGGTTGGTCTTGACGTGTAAACCGGCCTATTTTCAAGGTCAAAAGATCCCCGGAGCAGATAAACCTCAGGTTTTGGCAATTTTTGTGTGCTATAGGA
>NW_026022644.1:153-309 GCF_019186545.1 Solanum stenotomum | reverse complement strand
TAATACCCCCAATTAAAAATACTCAATTATTTAATTATGTTATATTAAAAGTTGATACCTTTTCACATTAATGGATTGTGACTTTTGCGATGAGTTGTGACTTTTTCAAAGGGTTGTGATTTTTTTGACGGGTTGTGACATTTTTGATGAGTTGTG
>NW_026022644.1:0-112 GCF_019186545.1 Solanum stenotomum | reverse complement strand
GGTTGTGCCTTATCCGATGAGTTGTGACTTTTTCAAAGGGTTATGTCTTTACCGATGAGCAGGGACTTTTTTGAAGGGTTGTGGCTTATCTAATAAGGCACAATAAGAACAT
>NW_026022643.1:308-620 GCF_019186545.1 Solanum stenotomum | reverse complement strand
AGGGAGCACCTCGAAGCACAACCCCTTGAGGCCGGGGTAGGAGCGGCCTCGGGGCACGACACCCCGAGGTCGGAGGAGGAAGCATGGCCGGGGGGTCACGGGGTACGACCCCCCAAGGCCGGGCGTGGCGTGGCAACATCAAGGAACAACGCCTCGAGGCCTGGGGGCGGGATGAGGGTGGCTTCGGGGTACGGCGCCTCGAGGCTAGAGGGTAAGATAGGGGTGGACTCGAGATGTCTTGCCTCGAGGCCTAGGGGCCAGGCAGGGGCAGCCTCGCAGCACGACACCTCGAGGCCGGGGGCGGGGAGGGCG
>NW_026022643.1:0-191 GCF_019186545.1 Solanum stenotomum | reverse complement strand
GGGGTAGTCTCGTGGAACGATGCCTTGAGGCCGGGGGCCGGCCTCATGGCATGGCACCCCGTGGTCGGGGGGTGGCCTAGGGGTACACCACCTCGAGGTCGGGAGGTGGGGTGGGGCTGGCTTCGTGGCACGAATCCTAGAGGCCTGGGGTGGCCTTGGTGCACGGTGCCTCGAGGCCGAGTGGAATGGTT
>NW_026022642.1:0-586 GCF_019186545.1 Solanum stenotomum | reverse complement strand
GTAAGCCAAAATCACTAAAAGGCCTCATTTTCAAGTTGAAAGGAAAACTAATTTGTTAGAATTAGTTCATACTGATATTTGTGAACTTGGTGGAATTTTAAGTCGTGGAGGTAATAAATATTTTATCACTTTCATTGATGATTTTTCTAAGTTTACATATGTTTACTTGATGAAAAATAAAAGTGATGCTTTTGAAAATTTTAAAACTTATCTCCATGAGGTTGAAAATCAGTTTGGAAGAAAAATAAAAAGAATTAGAAGTGATAGAGGCCGTGAATATGAGTCACATGAGTTTAATTCTTTTATTAGATAATTGGGAATAAATCATGAAACTACTCCTCCTTATTCTCCTTCATCTAATGGTATAGCGGAAAGGAAAAATAGAACTTTGATTGAATTGACTAATGTCATGCTTATTGAGTCACATGCACCTTTAAATTTATGGGGTGAAGCTATTTTGACTGCTTGTTATGTGTTGAATCGTGTTCCTCATAAAAAGTCTAAATTGACACCTTTTGAATTGTGGAAAGGACACAAGCCAAGTTTGGGATATCTAAGAGTTTTGGGTTGTCTAATGTAACACCCC
>NW_026022641.1:0-554 GCF_019186545.1 Solanum stenotomum | reverse complement strand
TGAGATTGCTCCTTCATTTTGAGTCCAATTTAAGTGATTCAAAAGGCAAACTTCAAGAGAATTTCGAGGGGAATCTAGCGGTGGTCTCAGAAATGCGAGGGGAGGCTTCATTTGAGGTAAGAAATCGATTTTTAGCCACTGCCAGGGTGATTTCCGGATGGTTTTTTTTGTTGAATTTTGAAATGTGAGATCTTGATCATCGTAAGTCCGTTTTGAGTCATTCTTGAGGCTAACTTGTAGAGTTTTTCGAAAGGATCGTCGTGGTATAATTTGTTTGGGTTGAAAGGGTCTCGTTTTTCCGGAAATTGGTGATCTAGGGGCTGCTACTTTTAATTGTTGTGGCTGATTTGCGGTGTTTTAAGCATCTGTTTGTGCTAAATTTTGGGATATTAGTTTAGTAAGGTATTTGGGACGTTTCCACGGATTCGATTTCGAGATTCTAATTGTGGGCCCCACAATCCCGTTTTAGACCCGATTTTGGGTCCGTCTCCGAAAAATATAATTTTAGTGTCAATATATTCGTAACGACGAGGTGATTAACCTTTTGTTAGTGG
>NW_026022640.1:0-758 GCF_019186545.1 Solanum stenotomum | reverse complement strand
ATAATTACTCATAACTTAGCCCAAAGGCCGTTTTGGAAAACATGGTTCCTTTCTTACTTAAATGTAAAAACATTTAGAGACTCCTTTGGGAAGTACATAGCTCCCTAATAACTTTGGAAAAATGGACTCGACTTTATGCTCTTGTCTTAGCTTGAAACTTGAGACTCTTCACTTAGCTTGAAACTTGAGACTCTTTACTTAGTTTGAAACTCTCTACTCTTTGCTTAACTTGGAACTCTTATACTTAACTTGGAACTTGAGCCTTAGAATGAAGTTAANAATGAAGACTCTTGAAAGCTTTGAAGACTTGCTTGGACTTACTTAACCTCTAAGCTTGACTTCTAATTTCACTTGACTTGGAAACTAGTGAATTGGAATCTAACTCACCTTGAATTGGATTATAGATTCAAGGGTAATGATCTCATGTTTACGACACTTCTCATTTTCTTACTCACTTGCTTGAGTCTTGAAACAAGTTACTAGAAATTGTAGACGACTCCTCACAAAGACTCAAAGGGATTTCCTTAGAATATTTGAAAGAATTCTCAAAACAAAACTCTCAACTCTACCTTGAAGTTGAATTATGAATTCAAGATTTTGATCATGTTAGGAATGACTTTTAGGTGTTTAGAAGTAGCTTAGAGTAGTTAGAATCGAAAGGGAGTGAATGCGCACTTTAAATGAGCTCAAACAGGGCAACCGATGACAAAAAGATGGGGCAAGTGACCCTGGCGCCAGCCCCTAAACTTCAGAGGGGA
>NW_026022639.1:0-412 GCF_019186545.1 Solanum stenotomum | reverse complement strand
CTAAGTTCTAAGTTCTAAGTTCAAGTTCGAGTTCAAGTTCAAGTTCAAGTTCAAGTTCTAAGTTCAAATTCTAAGTTTAACTTCAAATTCTAAGTTCAAGTTCTAAGTTTAACTTCAAATTCTAAGTTCAAGTTCAAGTTCAAGTTCTAAGTTCACGTTCAAGTTCTAAGTTCAACTTCAAATTCTAATTAAGTTCATGACATTCAAACATTCATCTTCTACTCATAACACTTCAATTACTTATTTCTAACTTCAAATTAACACTTTACTAACTAGTCCTAAAATCAAATCCAAAAAAATCTCAATTTAACCTCAAATTACATATTCTCAAGTATAAACTAGTTCTAAAATATAAAAATGATTCTTCACTAACTAACAATGCCTAATTTAAAAATGCCTAATTTCTTTTTAA
>NW_026022638.1:0-222 GCF_019186545.1 Solanum stenotomum | reverse complement strand
AAAAATATTTATATTTGCATAAATAAATTAAAATGGTAAATATAAAAAAAAAATGAAAATAGTCTATATATAAAAAGAAATAAAAATAACAAACGTAGATAGGAAAACAGTAAAGTTTCCAATTAAATAAAATAAAATAAATTAAAAGAAATGAAAATGATCTATATATAAAAAGAAATAAAAACAACAAACGCATATAGGAAACAGTAAAGTTTCCAATTA
>NW_026022637.1:0-651 GCF_019186545.1 Solanum stenotomum | reverse complement strand
TGTCCGTATCAGGCGATTTTCTTTTTGAATCCGCATATTTTTTCGAGACCTACGCAACCAAACTACCTAAAGGCGGTTTGCGCGTGCCAATTTTCCCAAAAACACCTTTTACTGATTCTTATACGCGTCGAAATATGATGAAAAAAATAAAATGAAATTCAGACAATGGCGATGGGTTCTTCATATAGATCTTAAAAAAATACGAGGTTTTAAAACAAAGATTGCGTCAAACGGACGTTCGAGCCGAAAGTTACGGCCATTTGAAATTCAGCATCTTAAAGGTGGAAGGTGGCTTTGAATTTAGGAAACTTCAAACGGCCATAACTCGGGCCACGGGTGTCCGTTTCAGGCGATTTTTTTTTTGAATCCGCGTATATTTTCGAGACATACGCAACTAAATTACCTAAAGGCGGTTTGCGCGTGCCGATTTTCCCAAAAATGCCTATTACTGATTTTTATACGCGTCGAAATATGATGAAAAAAATAAAAGGAAATTTAGACAAAGGTGATGGGTTCTTCATGTAGATCTCGAAAAAATACGAGGTTTCAAAAAAAAGATTGCGTCAAACGGACGTTCGAGCCGAAAGTTACGGCCATTTGAAATTCAGCATCTTAAAGGTGGAATGTAGCTTTGAATTTAGGAAACTTCAA
>NW_026022636.1:3873-9959 GCF_019186545.1 Solanum stenotomum | reverse complement strand
TCAAAATCAGGACCCGACAATCATTAACTGATGCAAGACCCAAAGTTCAACTTTTGAGTCAAAATTTTGATTCCAACTTTTGAAACGGGATCCAACCACACCCGACTCAGGACTTAACTTGACTGAGAATTTATTTTTTTCTAAAAAAACAAAAGTTCAAATTTTAATTTATTTGTGTGTGTGTGGAGGGGGGAGGTGGTAGGGGGTCGGGTAGTGTGGGGTAAAAAATTAAATTTAAAAATTTGTAAATATTTTTCAAAAACAACTTTTAAAAATATTTGGGGGTGTGATGGGTGGGGGGGGGGATAGTAGGTGGTTCGGGGTAGGAGTGTTGGCAGGGGGGTCGATCGGGTCAGACTAGGGTGGGGTAAAACTTAAATTTTAAAATTTGTAAATGTTTTTTAAAAACAATTTTTAAAATTTTTTTTGTAGGGGGTGGCGGTAGGAGGGTTGGTCGGGATGGGGTTAAAAGATATAAATTTTAACTATTAAAATATTCTTTTAAAAAAACTTTTAAATATTTTTTTGGGGTTGGTACGGGGTCGGGTAAAAAATAAAAAAATTAATGACTCACTTGATATAACATAGTTCGGAGTATAAAGTCAAACTAGAATCCACCCATATTACGTAAAAATATTAGAAGTCATAATAATTTATAATTTAAAATATTTTATAAATATTCATTAAAAGTGTGGTCAAAGAAAATCTTTTTTAACTTTTTCAAGAGTAATTGTGTCACGTAAAATGAATCAGAAGAAATTTTATGTATTATATATCAGCTAAAGAACATGCACACCCCCATTAAGCATATGAATTTTGGGAATGATCCCATCCTTACATTTTGAGTTAAAAATTACCGTGAATTATTATTCATTTAAAATAGTTTAAGGGCAAAATTGGTCCATTTTCCTTTATTTCGAAGCAACCATAAGAAGCAATGATGTTTTTGGTCTATTTAGATAGCTAGAAGATACTTTTGAGCAAAACATGTAACAACGAGTGCATTTTAACCTCAAAATATAATAGTGTAAAATTTGACCAATTTTAAATAGTTGTGAGGTTTCTTTTTCTTTTCTCCCAAAGCACACAACACAATATATAATGTTTGCTTAATCTCACGTTGACTAGCTATAAACACACATACACAATAAACAATAAACAATACACATACACATACACACTATTATCAATAACAACAAAAGAAGTCACACACACAAAATATGATCTTTGTTGGAGTTGAGGTTGACTACTTTAAACTCACAAAAATGCACATAATTCACAATATAATCTTTGTCAACTCATGCTGACTAGTTTAAAACACACACAAATACACAAACACAAATACACATAACCATACACACAAGAAATTACCATCAAAATTTGTGTAGGAGAATTGGTTTCTTAGGCCTATAAGAAGCCTCTTTACCTTGTTGGTTAGACACACACAATTCACATAGCAAACAAAGCAAGAACAACAAGAAGAGAGCAAAAGAAAGATGGCAGATAAGGAAAGCAAAGGGAAGGGAAAAACAGAGAAAATCGAAGAAAGCAAAAATGGCGTATTTCCATTCACTCCCAAAAAAGGAAGTATAATTCCTAAAGAGAAGAAACATGTTTCCACCATGATGGGTGAGAAAATTGGTCACTCTCTTGTTTCCCTTGTCAAGAATAGCAAAAACAAGATCAAACTATAAAATATTTTCCGTCATATCAAACATGCTAATAACACTATTCTTTCCAAACATCACACATGTAATATGTCTCTTGTAATATCTCTTTTTTATTTTGTACTAAGGTGTCTAGGAGGTCCCCACTATACCTCAATGTTCAGTATTGTATTTGCATATGACTTTGTGTCTCTTTTTTAATTCCGCCACTTTATTTTTGTTTTCCGTACGTTACATCTCTTTCAACTTGTGCAAAAAGTCAATTCTTTAATCTCATTTTATATAGAGTTAATTAGTTGAACATGAATATTAAAATGTTCATTTAATCTTTATATTGGGACTTGGGAAGAAAATGTTAAAATGATGATTGAAAAAATAGTTAAGACGGAAATAACAACAATATCAATAATAATTACATATTAGTGAGATCTCACTATGTACGTAGACTTTAATTATTACTATCTCATGGATAATAGATGGAAATAATATAATATTATTTTTTCAAAAAAAATTGTGTAATTAATAAATTTATATTGCGAAAGTTATTAAAAGAACATTATTAGTAGAACAATAATTAACTTGTTAAGTAGTTCTAAAAGTAAAACAATATCATGTAAACTAGGATAAAAGAAAAATTAATAATTTAAAATGGCCAATAGAAAATAGTAATATTGATTATTGACAAGATTTCACACTCATACTGCCCAAACAAACACACATCAATACACACAACACGTAAGTGTGGTCATCTACACATCACACACACACAAGTATATGGACAAAATTAGTTAAATTATATTTTCTTATATTAATAAATAATTAGGTTAGAACTTAATTATAAAAAATAAGAGAGGTAAGCATTAAGTTAAAAAAACAATACACCCACCATTCCTATTTATATATCGTCCCCTTACTAAAAATAGATGGCCCTTAATTTTTGTCATTTCACAAAATCAATGCATAAATGACACTATTCTTCCTATTTTACCTTTGAGAGTTGTTAGCTCTGAAAGTATGAATTTGACCGACATAAGAAAACTAAATGATTGATTTATGTTCATTGGTCAATTTAATTAATCAAAATAAATTAATTTATGTTCATTTATTTAAAACTTGATTTCAAGAAAATACTAAATAAGGGTACAATGGTAAACTTACATAGTTTATTAAGAGACGTGAAATCTAAAATTGTGACATATAAATAGAAACGGGGGATTAATAATTAAACTTGAGGGGAGATTTATGTAATTGTTTCTTTAGTTTTTTTTTTAATTAGCTATAATGTCTTTGTAGATAAAAAATACTAATTTGAGTGATTTTATTGATGCAAAACAAATGTAAATGACTTTCGTAAGGCATTTGCTCCATTTGGGGTGACGCTCCCAACAAGATTTTCTCCATACCCAAGGTTCGAAGCTAAGACTTCTGGTTAAGGTTGAAGCAGTCATATCACTGCACCACAACCTATGTTGATATATTAAAATATACTAGTTAGATGTTGTTGTTGTCGATTTATTGGACCAATGGTTATTTCCATAAAAAAAATATGTGTACTTGGAAGTTTGTAATAACATGTAATCTCAATCATTTATTTATAAAATGAACATAAAGATCATGACTTATTAATATTGTGTCTAGGATAATATGATACCTAATTTATGAACTATGATTTGCTCATTTAATATGATGGTGAGAATCTGAGGAAATTAATCTATCAAACTAGTATTCCGTTTGTTTCATGACTAACTCGAATTGTATAAAGTAAACTAGAAACCGCACATGAAATTTTCAAAAAATAAATAAATAAAATTTATATATTTAAAAATTATACTAAAAATATAATAAATTATAATAATTAACAATTCAAAATATTTAATACCTATTTATAATAATGATATCAAAGAAAGTATTTTTTGACTTTTCCAATAATAATCGTCACATGAAATAAAAGAGATAAGTGTCAAAAACACACCTAAACTATCCCCATTTTTTGAGTTTCATACCTAAACTATTGAGAGTGTAAGTTTCATACCTAAACTATCACTTTTTAGTTTGAGAAACACATCTCAGTGGTGTGTGTAATGCACTCTCTTTTATTTAAAAAAAACTTGACACATGACATTCCACATGGATAAAATATTCCACATTGACAAAAATAAATAATAAACTATTAATATTAATTAAAAATTAAAGTATTACTATCCCCCCAAAAAATNTCCTTGATAAACTCCGTGGAGTCTTCGTGAATACACCTAGATAGTTAGGTGCCAAAATGTTAAGAAATATTTTTCCTCTTTGCATACACACTCTTTGCACAAATATGGCACAATCATTGCACATTTTAAAAAAGGGATAAGGGTCTGAAAAATNATACCTCAACTTTGGTCGGATTTGCTGTTGCAATACTAAACTTTCATAAGGACCTATTACCTCCCTAGACTATTTAATATCGTATTTTTCACCCCCTGAACTATTTAATAGTATATTTTAAAGGTATATATGTGTCCACGTGGACACATTACTATTTATAATTTTGCATTATTTTTTATGTCCACGTGGGCAAATATATATGTTTAAAATACGATATTAAATAGTCTAGGGAGGTAATAGGTCCTCATGAAAGTTTAGTATCGCAACAGCAAATCCGACCAAAGTTGAGGTATTTTTCAGACCCTTATCCCTTTAAAAATATAAAATTCTACCACATCCTATTTAACCCTCCACTCCTAATTTATTTATTTATTTTACATTTTTCTCGTTTTGTGTTATACATGTACATATATTTTTAGGAAGTTTTTTCTACTTGTGTACCATAGATAACATAAATAAAAAATTTATTTTAAAAAAGTCTTGTTGCGCAAGTAACAAATATTTTTGATATATATATATATATAACACAAAATGAGAAAAAAAAATTGGAAGTGAAGGGTAATGTGGACTAGTGGATAAAATTATTTTTTTTAAGAATAAAATAATATCTAAATTAGTATTGGAAGGGGGGATGAAGCAAGAAAAAATTAAATACTTTTATAAAAGAAATTTAAACAAAAAATAAACTAAAATAAATGGGTGCTGGGGTTAGAGGAAGAAAAATATTTTACTTTTTTATTTTATAAAAGAAATATTATTTTTTTGGGATAGTAATTTTAATCTTTAATATTAACTAATACTAATAATTTATTTATTTTTTGTCAAAGTGAAGTGTTTTGTCCATGTGGAGCGTGATGTGATAATTTTTTAAAATAAAAAAGAGTGTATTACACACACCTGCCTGCTGAGAGTAGTATAAAAGAGAGATGTGTGTTTCTCAAACTAATAAGTGATAGTTTAGGTATGAATCTCACACTCTCAATAGTTTAGGTATGAAACTAAAAAAGAGATATAATTTAGGTGTGTTTCTGAAACTTATCTCGAAATAAAACAGAGAAAATACTTTGCATGATATTATCATCCAGCGAACATGCACACTCGCATTAAGCATATGAATTTTGGGAATGGACCCCTCATTACGTTTTGGATAAAAAATTATCTCTGAATTATTATCTCATTTTAAATAGTTCAATGGCAAAATAGATCCATTTTTTTTCTTGTTTTGGAGAAACGGTTAGAAGGAAAAAGTTTTTTCAGTTCTTTTTCAGTTCATTTGGATAGTTAGAGCTTAGAGGGTATTTTTGAGCCAAAAATATAATGACGAGAACCTTTTAACTAAAAAAATATAATAAAGGATAAATTTGATCGATTTTAATTAGTTCTTTGTTTTGGCCCTTTTTCCCTTTTCCTTTTCCCAAAAGGTACACAACACAATATATAATGTTTGCTTAATCTCACGTTGACTAGCTATAAACACACCTACACAATACACAATACACAAACACACTATTATTATCAACAACAATAGAAAAACCACACACACAAAATATGATCTTTGGTGGAGTTGAGGTTGACTATTTTAAACTAACAAAAATGCACATAAATCATAATATAATCTTTGCTTCAACTCATGCTGACTAAAGTTGAAACACACACAAATACACAAAAACACATATTTAAGCACACACAAATACACAACCACATAGACACACACACAAGAAATTACCATCAAAATTTGTGTAGGAGAATTGGTTTCTTAGGCCTATAAGAAGCCTCTTTACCTTGTTGGTTAGACACACACAATTCACATAGCAAACAAAGCAAGAACAACAAGAAGAGAGCAAAAGAAAGATGGCAGATAAGGAAAGCAAAGGGAAGGGAAAAACAGAGAAAATCGGAGAAAGCAAAAATGGCGTATTTCCATTCACTCCTAAGAAAGGAAGTGTAATTCCTAAAGAGAAAAAACATGTTTCCACCATGATGGGTGAGAAAATTGGTCACTCTATTGTTTCCTTTGTCAAGAATAGCAAAAACAAGATCAACCATCAT
>NW_026022636.1:0-3176 GCF_019186545.1 Solanum stenotomum | reverse complement strand
AGTCGGGGTAGGGTGGGGTAGAAAATAAAATTTGAAAATTTGTAAATATTTTTCAAAAAAACAATGTTTTTTAAAAATAAAATAAAAATTGGGGGTGGGGGTGGGGGTGGGGGGGGGTGGAAGGGGAGCTGGTATGGGCTTCGGGGTTGGGGTTTCCTAAAATAGAATTTTTAAAAAATTAAAAAAAATTGGGGGAGTAGGGGGTAGGGGGCGGTAAGCCGGTACGGGGTCGATCGGGGGTGGGGTTAAAAAAATAAAATTTTAAAACTTTAAAATATTCTTTTTAAAAAAGACTTTTAATTGTTCATAATATTAAAAAAAAAATGTCCAAACATTATTTGTCTAATTTGGATGAATTATATATTTATGCGTGTTCATTTTACCTTTGCTATTAGATTCTATTCATTATCTAATACAATTCTCAAAATATTAATATTAACTTTACTATTTATTAAGTAATTCTTAAGGTACCATGTCAATAGTAAACCAGGATGTTTAGCAATGGCTTGAGATGTGGACAAAGATTAGTTATGGTCAGTATTTAGGAACTTTGGGTGGTAAAAGTAGTAGTATGAGTTTGAGTGGAATGCAATAATAATAATAACGTAAGACATTACTAAAAAAATAGAAACACAAAAAATAAATAAAAAATCACACGATTTATTCATTACATTAATACAGAAAATAAAAGGTAAATCATAGTTAGATGGATGAGAACTCCAGCTTCGACTATCATCAATCACCTCCTCTTTTGGATTGTTGTCTTCATTGTTAACAATATGGAAATTCATAACACTATTATAATTTATATTTTACACGTTTTCTATAACCAAAAACACACACACACACACATACTAATATATATATATATATATATATATATATTTATCTTTTTGCACGTTTTATATAACCAGAAAATATATATGGAAAATTTATTTTACCCAAAAAAGAAGAAGAAGAAGATAGAATTATCCCTCCGCTAATTGGATTAACTTAGATTTTTACACGATGCATATAGAAACTTTTGATATGGAAACTTTGTATCGAATATTTTACATCTAATTATAATGTTTAAATACAAGAATTAACAAATAGATACAAAACGAACTTTATACAATTAATTTAAATTTATTATGCTGATCGTTTAAAAAGTTGTTAAACTTTTACGGTATATAATTAAGCACAAAATATATTATACAACTATAGATAATTAATCTTAGTTTTTGTAATAAAATGACGTCTTTCTATCCTTCTCCATTTAAATAACATATTTTTGTTTATGGTAGGCAGTGCCGTCTTAACCCCTAGGCCACTAAAGCTATCGCTTGGGGCCCGTTTTTTTGGGGGCTCCCATTCTAAAAAATTAATTACTTATATATGTTGTTTTTTAAGAAAAACACTATATGCTATATGAGTGCTATTATTTCTACTAAGGAAATTGCATGTTAGATGAATATAAACCTAAATTTAGTAAGAAACAGTTTGATGAAAATATAGATAACGAAATCACAAAGTCCCTTGAAGAATCTTTTAGAGTTGATTACTTTATATATGTAGAGTAGATCAAACTATTTTTTCACTTAAAAATAGATTTGAACCAATTGAAGCATATAAAAAAAAATTGATTTCTTATTTAGTGGTAAAATATTGAGATAGAGTAGATCAAACTATTTTTTCACTTAAAAATAGATTTGAACCAATTGAAGCATATAAAAAAAATTAATTTCTTGTTTAGTGGTAAAATATCGATATATGAATATTTTTTTAAAAATATTGTCTTAACCTTGAACTTTCTTTAATGCATAATAGTTATTATGATATTGATGGTTTAGATTCAGGGGCGTATTTAGAGGGGGTGCCATGGGTTCACGTGAACCCATGCTCCCCTATATAGATCATATATAATAGTGTTATATTTTTTAAAAATATTTAAATATAGATGTGTGNCTTGTTTAGTGGTAAAATATTGAGATATGAATATTTTTTAAAAAATATTGTCTTAACCTTGAACTTTCTTTAACGCATAATAGTTATTATGATATTGATGGTTTAGATTTACTTTTTGAATTAAAAGTATTAAGAGAAATAATACAAGTAGAAGTCTAATGAAAATACTCAATCAAATAAAACGTCTTGATTCTTTTCCAAATACACATATTGCTTATGGGATAATGTTAACAGTTCATGTAACCATTACCTCAGCCGAAAATATTTTTTCGAAATTAAAATTGATTAAATATTCTTTAAGATCAATAATGTCTCAAGAGAGATTGAATAAATTAACTATATTATCATTTGAAAAGGGACTGTTAAAACAAATTGATTATAAAATAGTACTTCATAACTTCACATCTAAAAAAGTTAGAAAAGTAGATTCTAAATAAAAGTATATATGATGAAAAAAATAAAAAATTTATAGGGGCCCTCTCTTAAGTTTCGCTTTAGGCCCCAAATGTTGTTGAGTCGGCCCTGATGGTAGGAATCAAACTCGTACAATCATAGTGTATGTCTAACAATCAAAACAAATTACACTATCCTATATGTAATAACAAGTGAAATTACTTAAGTCAAATTGTGAGTGAAAATTGATAAAACAAATACTCTCGTCATTCGTCCCAAAATACAGTAAAATCTCATTAAATTAATACTTGATTAATTAATAAACTCTCTAAGATAATATTTTCTTTCTGGTCCCGACTTGGCCCAATGAAAAAATCACTCATTTCAATACGATAATAAATATATTTTCAGAAAACCCCTATATAAATACATGGTCCCATTAATATTATAAATTAATAACTCTTTAAAAGTACAAAAATATCTAAGAAAGTGAAACATGATTCTAATGTGTTCAGTTTTTTGTTAAAAATTTAAATCTAGTTGAATCCCATTTCTAACTTTTCTTATTGCATCTAAAAGTTTCATTTGTTGTCTTTTCGAGCTGCATCATAAAATTGTGAAGAGTTCTACATGGGATAAGTGTTTCCTTATGCGTAACTGGTGCCAAAGGTATCGTATCATCTTCAATTTGATCATCAACATTATTTTTTTCAATGGTATCCACAATTTCTTCTAAGCTCTGGACCTCTGAACATATATCATTTTCACCCATCCAACTAGTTATTAACATCCATTTTATTGCGGTAATCGAGATCATTAATCATGACCTTAAGTTC
>NW_026022635.1:0-747 GCF_019186545.1 Solanum stenotomum | reverse complement strand
AAACCATCTGTAGCTAAAGCAAATCGCATATTACGAGTCTCCAAAGCAAAGTCTGGGTAGAATGAATCAAAATGTTTCCACGCTTTGCCATCTCTTGGATGTCGTAATAACCTATCCGGATTAGCTTCTGTAGCATGCCACTTCAAGAGCTCTGTTGTTTTAGAGCACATGTATAGCCTTTTCAGACTAGGTATAAGTGGAAAGTACCGCAACACTTTCGCTGGCTTTGGTTTCTTTCTATGTTGGTCATCAATTACAACATTTGCACCAATATCATTTTCGTCTGACATATACCTGGAAGTATTACAGACCTTGCATTTATCTCGACTCTCATCCTCTGATGATCCCCAATATAACATACAATGATTCGGACATGCATCAATCTTATCGTAGCCCAAACCTAACTTCTTAATCATCTTTTTTGACTCATAAAATGATGATGGTAGTTTCGCATGTGAAAACACATCTTTTAAAAGATCAAGAATCATTGAAAATATTTTCTCTGTTGCACCACATAAGACCTTACTATGATAAAAACGAACAATGAATGATAACTTACTATATTTTGCACAACCATCATAAAGTTCTTGATTCCCATCCTCCAACAACTTCTTAATTTTCTCTCTCTCTTCTTGACTGTTACCTTCAAAACCTCTAGAATTGTCATTATTTGGTAGATCTGATGGACCTGAATCTTGAAATTCATTATTGTGAAAGACACCAAAAATACCATTCAGCATATCATGC
>NW_026022634.1:0-431 GCF_019186545.1 Solanum stenotomum | reverse complement strand
TACCTGTGGTTTTCGGTACTCACCCTTCCTTCTACACAATTGTGTAGGTTGACAGCTTTCTCTCAGATTCGGCTTAGTAGTTTCTTTAGCAGATTGAGCTTCGGGACATACTCGAGAGGTAGCGGTTCATTCCAGACGTGCCCTTGAGTTATCTTTACTTTCAGTTTTGTTCTATTCGAGAACTATACTCTGAGACTTGTATATTTCTATTCGAATTATGTATTTAGAGGTTTGTACATGTGACAACCAAATTCTGGGTAGTGTTGAGTCTTAATTAAAGTCTTCCGCTTATTTATTATCTTTTATTCTCTTATTTCTACTTCTCTATCGTTGTGGTTGGGTTAGGCTGACGTGTGCGGTGGGAAATGGACACGTGCCATCACATCCGGATTTGGGGTGTGACAATTGTAGTGCTGAGTCTAGACAAATCT
>NW_026022633.1:0-605 GCF_019186545.1 Solanum stenotomum | reverse complement strand
ATTTTATTAGTACCACATAAATTGAGAAGAAGAAATAACCTTTAGTATTTCAAAATTGCGTAAAAGCTATTACAAATCATACAACAATAATTAGCAATTTAGAATGTTAAAAGACATAAAAAAAATTTTACCATAGTTAACAATAATTAAAAATTTAAACTATTTTAAATTAATATTAAAGTTTGATTAACTCTTTAATTTTGTCTTTGTCACATACATTAAAACAAAAAAAGGCAACAGCAAACACAAAATTCATATTTGTATGCTATAGCAAACTTTGCATAACTGCGCTCCATAGCAAACATAAATATGTATATTTCGCTATACATATACAAAAGAAAGCAGTTGTATGATCTGTTTTGATATACATATACAAAAAGATCAATTGTATAAAGTGTGAGAGGCGAGTGAGCGAGCGAGCGAGAAATGGGAGAGTGGCGACTGAGATCTGGGAGAGTGGCAAGTGAGATCTGGGAGAGGGGAGAGAGGAGAACAAAAATATATGTATATATACAATTTTCACGCATTTTATACATTTGTGTTTTTGTATAAAGTGAGAGAGGGAAGTGAGAGAGGGAAGTGAGAGAGGGAAGTGAGAGAGCGAG
>NW_026022631.1:0-365 GCF_019186545.1 Solanum stenotomum | reverse complement strand
CCAAACTGCATGCCGATTTTCCCAAAAATGCCTTTTACTGATTTTTTTACGCGTCGAAATATGACGAAAAAAATAAAAGGAAATTCAGACAAAGCGATGGGTTCTTCATATTGATCTCAAAAAAATACGAGGTTTCAAAAAAAAGATTGCGTCAAATGGACGTTCGATCTGAAAGTTACGGCCATTTGAAATTCAGCATCTTAAAGGTGGAAGGTGGCTTTGAATTTAGGAAACTTCAAACGGCCATAACTCGGGCCTCGGGTGTCCGTTTCAGGCGATTTTTTTTTTGAATCCGCGTATTTTTTTGAGATCTACGCAACCAAACTGCCTATAGGCGGTCTGCGCGTGCCGCTTTTCCCAAAAAC
>NW_026022630.1:0-354 GCF_019186545.1 Solanum stenotomum | reverse complement strand
TGAATAGATAAGGATAACGTCTTTACATCACTACTAGAAAATAGGTCTGTTGCAACAGAATAAAATTCATTGCCATAGACTCAAAGACTGTTGCAATTGCATTATGGCAACGGAAGATGGTGTGTTGCATATAAGCCTGTTGCGATATGTCTATAGTAACGGTTTTATGGCAACAGTTGTAAACTGTTGCAATACACTATGTATAGCAACAATTATTCTTTAGTCTAGGTCGACACTATTCTATGGTTGCTGCAACGGCTTCGAACCGTTGCAAACGATATATCGCAACAACTTTACTGTACAGCTCGATCTAAGCTATTACAACAGTTCTGCTAAACTATTGCAACAGTGTTA
>NW_026022629.1:0-2658 GCF_019186545.1 Solanum stenotomum | reverse complement strand
TTAAAAATATTATTTTAGAAATGATTTCCAGGAAAATAAATATGTTTCTTATTTATTTTCTTGTTTTGATAGGTTGGCAAAAATTATTATCCTAAAAGCATTTTTATATAATTTAGACAAATACTATAAGAGGTGAAGGTAGAGGGTAGGGATATCTGTGTAAGAAGATTCACAAAGGTAAAAACGAGAAATAATGAATAATAATAGAGAAAATAATAGCTAGGAAGTTTACATGAAGTCTGAATGTGCAAAAACAATATCAAATAGCACAAAACATTTATTGTATACTACCAAAAAGCTAGTTAAACATTTACTAATTTAGCGTTAACCAGTGCATGTAGGGGTTTTTCTTGGGAACATGTGGGCAAGGGAGGGATAATGATATGATATGTGTTATCAAGTTGTAGACATAGAGATAACGACCATCGGTGAAGTAGATGGATTCTCCCTTAAGATTTGTGCCTCTTGTGGAACAAGTTGTACCCGTCCTCATAGAATAACTTACAAAAATTGCTATTTCCCCGATGCTTTCCATCCCTATCCACATTTTTTTTTCAAAGTCAAACTTGAGTACTTGAAAGTGGTATGGCATTGCATGGTCCTTCCCGTTAAAATACAAATGAACATATAATAACATATCACTATTTGCGTTGGAGAATACTTTATTTTTCGTGCAGTTTGTAAAAGATGGCACTACGCACCCATGATACCTCCACCTCATCTTTGTCAACCAGAAAAATCGCCTTATTTGATCACCTTGCGTGGAAATACTGGAATTGTAGAGTTCTTTCATCCCGTGTACAATGTGATGACGACTATGCGATATTGAAATTAATGAATTCCCGAATTCGAAGTTCAAAACCTAATTGGTTATTGATGAGTCAAGGTAACCGCGGCATGTTTTTTTTCAATCCTATTGTGATGACATAATTGAACTCCCTGATCTACAATAACAGAATGAGAATTCTTTCTCTTCTTGGACTTTTTCGTGCACTCCCGACTCGTACTCATCTGCTTTGTGAAATCCTAATTCTCATGCTTTGAAATCGTAAACATAATAAAATAATAAAAAAGATTTACTAACCTACAATCACGAATATCTACTTTGAAACTCTGCCCCGAAGAAAGCTATGAAATCCTAGCTGGAAAATGAGGGGAAAGTTGTGAAATCCTAACTATCATGCTTTGAAATCGTAAACAAAATAAAATAAGAAAAAAAAATTACTAACCTACAACCACGAATATCCACTTTGAAACCCAGCCATGAAGAAAACTATGAAACCCTAGCCGCGAAATGAGGGAGAAGGAGTGAAATCTTTTCTGGAAAATAATGAAATGAGGGGGGAGACTAATTAGAATTTAGTTTATGTGGCAGTGAAACCCTATTGGCATGCAATGTGGCATCCACATGGTATTTAACAACTTACATTAATAAGAAAGGTACTTTTGACCCAATAGTTAGATGGAAAGGGTAATTTTGAGCCAAAATATAGTTTAAGGGTATATATGAGCTATTTCAAATAGTTTAAGGGTATTTTTTGTCCTTTTTCGGTTAGTCTATGCGGCAGTGGAACCCTATTGGCGTGCAATGTGGCATCCACATGGCATTTAACAACTTTCGTTAATAAGAAGGGCACTTTTGACCCAATAATTTGACAGAAAGGATAGTTTTGAGCTGAAATATAATGTAAAGGTAAATAAGATCGATTTTGAATAGTTAAAAGTATTTTTTACCATTTTTTGATCATTAAAAGACTGGCATTAAGAAATCTAAAATATATGAAAAAAAATTAAATGTTTATTTTTATTATTAGAAGAATAATCTATTTTTCTTTCACCGTAAAAATCTAAATTCATTCATAATTGTAGATGCAAAATCTTACCGTAATCGTGCTTCTATTTTCTCTAAAAAAATAAAATTTAAAATAATATATGCACTAGTACCCCTAGATTATGAACAAAATTTCAGATATACATTTTAACTATACTAAGGTCCTACTACTCCTGAACTTATTTTTTTTTGTAATTTTGTACACCTTTTTGGCCTACATGACCTCCAAACATCTCCCACACGGCTCACTTAAGAGGAGTCACGAAGTGCGCCACGTAATACAAAAGATGTATAAAATTACACAAAAAATGAATTTAGAAATAATAGAACCTTAGATTAATTAAGGTGTGTCTGTGGAATTTCGATCATAATCTAGAGATACTAATTTTAATCCCATAATATACTATTAAGCAAAATATTAATTTTAAGCAACAAATAATATGTAGAAAAGGAAGAGAAGTAATTGTCAAGAAAAGGAGAGAGCGAAATGGTCTGATGAACCCTTATACTTGTTCGAGTTTGTATTATCAACCCTTCTACTTAACTCCTTACCAACTGAACCATTCAACTCAATTAAAATAAGATTTTTAAACCCCTCCTACCGCGTGTGTAATTCACTCACCCGTAAATAAATGACATGTCATATCCATGTCACATAAATCAATTACATGTCATAATTATCTCTATTAACTATTTTTTAATTATTAATCAAAAATAATAAAATTTCCACACACCAAATCAACCGTCGTTGTTTTTCTCCCCAACCCATTCCCACCGTGAAATATCCTGAAGCCACCATATCAGAAAGCCACCGCCACCACTCTTCT
>NW_026022628.1:0-5120 GCF_019186545.1 Solanum stenotomum | reverse complement strand
TGTTCGTGAAGATATAAATCTTGAATTTATTTTAAAAATTATTTAATTTAGGGAAAAGAATCTGATATAACCCTCAACTTTGTCATTTGGAGCTGATATGCCCTCGTTATGATAGTGGCTCATATATACCCTTACCGTTATACAAACGGCTCACATATACCCCTACCGTTACAAAATGAGCTCACATATGCCCTTAATTTAACGAAAGTGAAAAAAATAGTTTTAAATTTATATTTTTGACTTTTAAATTTTAAAAAAATCATGTAGGGGTATATATGATCCTTCTAGCGAATTTCAAGGTATATTTTAATCTTTTTTATACATAAATTATTTTTTGAAGTTTTTGATTATCATTTTTTGAGTTTCTTATTCTTATTTTAATTTTTTCTTTTGTTCGTTAGTGTAAAGAGAAAATTTAAAACCAATTTTTTTTGTGGCTATATTATAATTTAACACAATTTTTTTCCACTATATTGTTATTTAGTTTTTGTATTGAAAAAAAATTGGGACATCTATAATAAAGTTTACCATAATGAGGGTTATATCAGATCTAATTGATAAAACTAAGGGGTATATCAGGCCCTTTTCCCTTTAAATTATTCTCTTTAGACCTCTATGTAATTTCTTAGATAATTTGATTATATTATATTGATAACACTCTTCAAAAAATTTATTTCTTAATGTAAATTCATATCTCACTTTTTTGTTGATAATAGTAGTTTATTGTGTTTGTGGGCTATAATATTTTAAAACATAAAAGCATGAAATGAGTCGATGGATATTGATATGCTACTTAAAGAAATATGTACATGTACTTTCATAGTTTGGTGGAGCAATTTTTACTAACAAAAATGATAGAACATGAAAATGAAAAGTTAATTTAAAAGTTTGAAAATACAATTGGTTTTATTAAAAATAAATTATTTATTAATGTGTAAAATTGCAGTCTTTAAAATTTTCATTTTTGTTGTTTTTGAGGAGATTTCAAATTGTTTATTAATAAGTGAAGTTGCAGTCTTTATATTTTTAATTTTTGTTGTTTTCCAGGAGTTTTGAAGTTATTTCAAAATTGCGTTAATTTATAATTTTGAAAATACAGTTAGTTTCTTTGCTTTCGATTTACTTATAATAGAATATTTGTCTCAATAACTCTATTTTTATTGTCTTCATTTTCTATAATTAATTTCTTTATTAGTGTAAGAATGTACAAATATAACTCCTATTATGTTACAGAATTTATTATATTGAATGTAATATTTATTTAAAACGTGAAATATACTTTTTAATATTTTTGTGTTTAAGCCAAGCAAAATTAAAAGAAATAGGAATTTGTATGTGTAATTTTTTTGAATCTTTTTTGCGTAGTTAATTCTCTTTTTTGTTCTGTTTTTGTTTATTTTTGAATTTATTTTCTTATATTCTTTTGTTTTCCCAATATAAGTTGTCCCAAAAAGTAACTGGATATCTGAACTTAAATATAATAATATATTATGATATGAAAACTAACTAATTAAGATTATTATTTTTCATCATTTAAATATGTAAACTTATTTTTATTTAAAATGCTTTGTGTATAACTTGGTAGTGCCGTGTTCGTCCTCTAAATTGTCACTTCTAATAAGGAGTAATATAGTAGTATTTTTTAATGTTTTATCGTAACGATAAATAGGGTTTATGAGAAATAGTTTTTTTATCTCTAAAGTAGAAGAGATGAGATCTCTTTGCACTTNGTTGTTCACTATCACAAACAGAGATCTTCGCTACCGTGAACCAATTAAAAAATTGTGTTAAGTCCCCACGCGTCTATAAACTTGGTCCAATCTGATTGGCTATTCAATATCTTTCACTTTTGTATAAATACCTATACTATAGTTCTTTCTCATCAAACCACGTCTACTATTTAGGCAAATTTTATTTTCTTGATTTGCCTACCACTGATTTCTTCCATTGCTTTCTAAATTTTTATTTAAATCTCTGTATGGTTATACATTTTTTCTTTTTAATGGTTTTCAAATTTTGTCATCTGATAGTGAAGAATTTATCGTTCAAATTTCTTTATTATTGAAATTTTGTTGTCTGTAATCACCATTTGTTTTTTAGGGTTGTTTTGAATTTAAAACAAAAGGGTAAAATCTAAATGGGTCTACAATACAATTCCTAGAAATCCAACTTCAAAAATTATGTTAAAAATGAAAAATAAAAACTGAAATAAATTTAATTGAGAGTTATCCTCCGTCTGTTCCATTTTATGTGACACTTTTTATTTTTGGAGAATCAAATAGTTTAAGTTTGACAGAAAATTTGCGCATGGTATCTTCAATTTTTTAAAAATGGAATTTATATATTTGTAAACTACGTAAATATCAAAGTATTATAAGTCACAATAATTAATAATTCAAAAGATTTTAAAGATCTATAAAAAATGTAATATCAAAGATTAACTAAAGAGAGAGTAAAAGGGGAGAATGGAAAGTAGAAAAAAAGGAAAAAAACGAATATATAGAGAGAAACTGAGGAAAAAAGTCAGAAAAGTAATTCTTCATGTGGGTTGTTGTATATGTAGAAAGACACGTGTACAATTAATGAGGCACAATTAATTTTATAGTACAATTTGAAATGCTTTATGTACAACTTGGTGGTGTCGTGTTCGTCCTTTAAAGTGTCAACTCTAACAAGGAGTAAAATGAGTAATAATAATAATTCTAATAAGGAGTAATGAGTAATAAGAATAATTGCAATATTAGTCCTTGTAAGTAATGAGTAATAATAATAATTGCAATGTTAGTCCTTGTAATTGTCATTTATAAAAGTTAATGTACAATTCTGTTTGCACGTTGTACAACTAATTTAATGCAGTCAAAAGTTAATGTACAAAATTTTATACATGTTGTACAACTAATTTAATGCAGTGTTAGTCCTCTAAGTCTCATTTCTAAGTAATAATAATAGAGTAAAGTAATAATAAAATTACATAGATATATAGCTACTTTCTTTAAGTACATGCATGTATACGTAGCATATCCCATATTAGTGAGAAAAAGGATAAACGAAAAAAATATATTATAAAAGTACATTTAAAAATAAATTTAAGTTTTTTACAAGTTTAAGTGTTTATTTGTTCGATTTTATACAAGTTTAAGTGTCTACTTGTGCACACTCAAAGTTGGAGGGCATAAATGTGAAATGAGATCATGTTAAAAGTATATTTATGTATTATGGACACTCATGTGCAACGCACGTGCAATAAAATTATTTTTTTGTTAAAATTGACTAGTAAAAAAATAATAAGTAAAAGAAAAAAGGGTCAAAAATATCCCTCAACTTTGGTTTATAGTTTGACTTTACCCTTGCCATTAAAATGAAGTTAATTTTACCCCTCCCTTTACTAATTTCACCATATTTACCCCTTATTTGACGGAAAACCTAAAATTGATCCAAATTATTCGAATTTAAAAAAAAAACCCATTCCCTATTTTTAACCTAATGCCCGACCCCTCTAGAGGATAACCTGGTTAACTTATTCCCCTTTTAACCATTCTCTCAAAATTTCCATATATTCATTTTCATTTTAACCTAATTTATTCACCGTCTCCATATTTCCTATTGTTCATCTTCATCGACATCAAATCCCCATTAAAGCTTCAAATCAAACACAAACACAGTCTTCTTCACCTTCTTTTCTGTCTTTTTCGCAACTCCCATCCCGAGCATCATCATTGCCATTGCAGACATCTCTTCAATACCCCACTCTCTTCCTTAGAACCTCCCCCAAGATCGGATACTTCCAGCAACGTTTGACGCGGAATCTCATTAACAATCGCTGATACTCTTCCTGATGAAGCCGACTTTGATTTGTGAGCTGTTGTTGTGAAATCTAAACTGATTAACGATTTAGTGAAGCAATAGAAATGGGTTTCAGAAAAATTTTGAATCTTGGATTGTGGAATTTATGAATGCACATAAGGTGTTTGATATGTGGAAATGGTTCTGAAACAGTAATACAAAGACTGAGAGATAAGTCAATTGAATCACCACATGCTTACGGTATAAGAGCTTCTGATCGAATTGCTTGGGCTTTGTAATGGTGTCGGAACAATAATTACGGCAGGGATGGGTTTAAGCGTCTGGGAGAAGTAGGAAGGTTGGGGAGGTTGAGAAAAATTGTATTTTGAGCGAGGTACAACCAACAAAACTTGTATGAGGATCCACTCAAGTTTTGTTGGTTGTACTTGGCTCAAAATAATTTTTTTTGGAGATTGAGGTTTTACGCCTACTTGTATAGACTTAATTTCCTTAGGTTATGGAAATGTTATTCATGTCTTTAAAATGTATTTTCCTTCATTGTTTTTTGTTTTTTTGTGTATATCCAAAAAGATGAAAATGAATATAGGTGGGTTATATAATGGGTCGGATCGGGTTAAAATGGATAAAGGGCAATGAGTTATATAGAAAATTTGAGAGAATAGGTGAAAGGGGAATGGGTTAAGCGGGTTATCCTCTAGAGGGGTCGGGGCATTGGGTTAAAAATAGGGAATGTTTTTTTTTAAAAAAATTCGGGTAAGTTGGGTCAATTTTGGGCTTTCCGTCAAATGAGGGATAAATATGGTGAAATTAGTAACGGGAGGGGTAAAATTAACTTCATTTTAACGGCAAGGGTAAAGTCAAACTATAAATCAAAGTTGAGGAATATTTTTGACCTTATACTGAAACGAAGGGGTATTTTGTAATATTTAAATTTGGTGATATCTTTTTGTATTTCTAATCAATTCATTGAATCTTGCTCAGTAAGAAATAATTGTTTTTAAACCTTTTTATTGTTGAATCTTATAACAAGTTGACGAGTGTTGCTCGTCCTCATTTCTTCCCCCTTTTTGATCCTAGAAAATAACCAGTGACCATGTTCGCATCCTCTCTTCTTCTGATTGTAGATGTCCCAATATTATCATCATCACTTGGCACGTTTTTTTTTAAAAAATTACTTTTTCACATTTTATTGGAACCATTTTTTTACTATATATTTTTTATGATTTTCGTCAAGATATGATGCTAAATATGAGATTTATGTGACCAATCTTGATACTATGACCCCCCCGTAATGAACTCAAGTTACCACTCAAAGA
>NW_026022627.1:0-308 GCF_019186545.1 Solanum stenotomum | reverse complement strand
AGCCATTTCTCACTCCACCAACTTCACCTGTTTTCATTACAAACAAGTTAAACTCCACTACAAATTAACTAATCTTTACACAAAAATTCTAAAGCTTCCGCTTACATTTACGCAAAATTCAATTCATAAGCAAAAAGACCAATGCAATATACAGACAACGATAAATGATCTTATTATCTAATAAAATCAGTCACCCTCATTGTATTAGCACTAAAAAAGCTAACATCTAGCAAATGCTGAGTTCAATTTTCAAACCCCTACGGAAATATTCATCAATGACTGAACATCACCTAAAATTCCTCAAACTG